>NC_052358.1:45830032-45831691 GCF_009727055.1 Benincasa hispida
TTTTGGATAAAATTGAAAAATTGGAAAACTAAAAATGCACAAAATGGAAAAAAGAGTTTTTCCATTATCCATCACCTAAGTAGCTCACACATGAAGCAATATATTTGCTTTGTCTTCTCCAAGCATGAGCTGCAACTCATGCAGCTCTTCTCTTTGCATGTTGATTTGCAATATAATGAAGAGATTGGAATGAAAATCGGGCATGCAATCAAAAGAGTTTTGAGAGAAAAACTGGTTTGAAGAAAGGTTCTTCGACAAGGTTGCAGCAGTGAGCTTTTCTCCTTCATCCCTTGATTCATGCTTGTTTTGAGTCCCACAACTCAATTTAGAGCACCAAGAGAATAGCGGGGAAGATCTTGAGGTGGTCTACAATAAGATTTGGAGAAGATAGCAGCTGGAGAAGGAGCTTTGAAGAAGTTCTACAAGAGGTACGTCTTGAAACCCATTTATCCTGCAGAAGCATGCTTTATATTATGCCAAAATTAGTGAATTTGAATGCTTAGATGATCCTTGTGCTTCTGCTGCTATTGATACAATCCTACAATTGGTATCAAAGCATCAAATAAGCAATGAACGATGTGGACAAAGACCAATGGATTAAAGCCATGGACCTTGAAATGGAATCTATGTATTTCAATTCTATCTGGGATCTTATAGATAAACCGGAAAGGGTAAAATCCATCGGTTGCAAATGGATCTACAAGAGAAAACGAGACCAAGTTGGTAAGGTACAAACCTACAAAGCTAGACTAGTGGCAAAAGGGTTTACCCAAAGAGAGGGGTTAGATTTTAAAGAAACCTTCTCTCTAGTTGCCATGATAAAGTCTATTAGAATACTCTTGTCCATAGCCACATTTTATGATTATGAAATATGGCAAATGGATGTCAAGACAGCTTTTTTGAATGGCTATCTTGAAGAGAGTACCTATATGTCTCAACCAGAAGGGTTATATAGCAGGGTCAAGAACAAAAAGTTTGCAAGTTTAATCAATCCATTTATGGATTAAAACAAGCTTCTAGATCCTGGAATATGAGATTTGACGCTGCGATCAAATCTTATGGCCTTGAACAAAATATTGATGAACCCTGTGTCTACAAGAAAATCGTCAACAAAACTGTCGCTTTTCTGGTGTTGTATGTTGATGATATTCTACTCATTGGGAATGAAGTAGAATATCTAGCTGGCGTTAAGAGATGGTTGGCTTCACAATTCCAAATGAAAGATTTGGGAGAAGCACAGTATGTTCTTGGAATCCAAATAGTTCGAAATCGCAAGAATAAAACATTGGCATTATCTCAAGCATCTTATATAGACAAGATGTTGTCTAGGTATAAAATGAAAAATTCCAAGAAAGGATCTTTACCTTTCAGGCATGGAATTCACTTGTCTAAGGAGCAGAGTCCTAAGACACCTCAAGAGGTTGAGGAGATGAATCGAATTCCATATGCATCTGCAGTTGGGAGTTTAATGTATGCAATGTTGTGTACTCGTCCTGACATATGCTATGCTGTAGGAATCGTCAGCAGATTTCAGTCCAATCCTGGTCATCACCATTGGACTACTGTTAAAAACATTCTCAAGTATCTTCAGAGAACGAGAGATTATATGCTCGTGTATGGTCCTAAGGATCTGATCCTTACTGGATACACTGATTCTGA
>NC_052358.1:45834513-45868126 GCF_009727055.1 Benincasa hispida
CTATTTTTATAAGTTAATTTAACGTTCAAATTAGAATTAAGAAATTAGTAATATATGAGATATAATATATGTTTAATTTTTAGAATTAAATGGAATAGAAGAATTTATATTTAAATATGATTTAAATATATAAAGATGGATATGTGTTAATTTTGATATTATATAATTAAGTTTCATTTAATAATTAATTTATGAAATTAATTAATTTCATTTTTTAAAATCAAAATTTTTGATTTTTGGATAAAATTGAAAAATTGGAAAACTAAAAATGCACAAAATGGAAAAAAGAGTTTTTCCATTATCCATCACCTAAGTAGCTCACACATGAAACAATATATTTGCTTTGTCTTCTCCAAGCATGAGCCGCAACTCATGCAGCTCTTCTCTTTGCATGTTGATTTGCAATATAATGAAGAGATTGGAATGAAAATCGGGCATGTAATTGATTCTCGATTTTATGAAGTGGAAATGTGGATGATATGCGTTGATGAAATTGCGTTGTGCACTTAAGTATCCTCTGCGGAATCCAAGTGTAAATTCCACTGAGTTTCTTAGTAAGTCCAGGGTCGAACACGGGGACTTGTGAAATCAGGTTGCGTTGGTAATTTTTATGAAAACTTTGCGGTGGCCAAATAAATAAATTGTTGGTTTGTTGTTGATTGTGTTAATGAGAAAATAAACAAATGCAGCGGATTTAAGAAAATTCAGTTGTGTGATAGATGCACTGAGTATACGATGAACGAGTTGAGAAGATCTTTAGCTAGCGTAACTTTGAAATGCGTCAGACAATGCTACCATCATGCACAGCAAGTCATTTTCCAATGCAAATGCGATGCTTCTAAGTCTAGGACGCATGTGTTGAATGCAAAAGTGTCCATAGAGCTTATCCCTAAGTCTCTACTCTTGTCCTATGCGATGATGCAAAATGCATAAAAGCAAGGTGACCGCATACAATCATATCCTATCTCTAGAATGTATGCGATGCTTTGATAACAAATAGTGCTTATTCTTAAGCTTCTATCTCTTTTTTTATGCGTTCTAATCTGAATCTCCTGAGCTTAGATTCTAACCTAACCTTCCCAAGCCTAGATCTTGTCTTTAGACTACCCTCCCGAGTATCTCTAATGGACGAATGAAGCATACATAATACAAGATAATCGCATTGAGTGAAGATTCCCTAGTTGTGCTAGCTAAATGCTTCTCAACCCATTCAACTGATTTAGCTACTCATGCGTAAATAATAGAGAGTGAACAAATATAGAGAAATAGATTCCATTTCGATAAATGAGTGGAGTAAAAATAACAATGGAAGTTAAAGGTAGAGAGCCTGGGAGTAATTCCTTACTGACCGAGGCTTTTACACTATAATATGTATTCGGTTCTAAAGATGTTTCCGCTTCCACAGGCGTCGGCCTTCTCTCTGTCCTTGAAGCTTCTAGCGCTCTCCCAAGCTTACCGGAACGATCTATTGACACAACCTCCTCTCTCGCGTCCGCCTTAAAATGAAAGAAAACTATGAACAAGGACGTATGAAACTTCGAACTAAAGAATGGTGAACTGGTCAATCCCTTTTCTGAAGGATGCCTCTATCGAAGGTGAACGGCGGCTTCTCTCTCATGATTGTACAGATGGGATGGCTTTAATTCCTGACTGATGCGCCGAATATTTGTCACCGAAAAGCTGAATGTACTTGTGATCATTATCGACCGTCAACTTAATTCGAATTCGACTGTCATCAGCTTTCTGTCCCATCGCGATTAATTAGCCTTTCACCTAGATGAGCCCACCATGTTGCGCTGACCAAGTTTCGAAAATCCTTCTCGAGCAAATGTTTGCGAACACAATCATCGCAAAGCCTTGCGGTGAAGTTGCGCTCGACCAATGATTTCCTACGATCGCAATTCTTGCATTGTGTCAACGCATATTCTACATAAAAACAAAAAAAAAAAAATCAATTGTTCCTATGCGATGAATGCATGTGACCGCAATATTATGAAATTGATGCTTGATGGACGCAATTTAACATGTTTTATCAGTGCAATCCAACATTGTTTAAGAACTTAGCACTTTGATAACGTGCATTTCTGCCCGTTATCAGTAATCAAAAGAGTTTTGAGAGAAGAACTGGTTTGAAGAAAGGTTCTTCAACAAGGTTGCAACAGTGAGCTTTTCTACTTTATCTCTTGATTCAAGCTTGTTTTGAGTCCCACAACTCAATCTAGAGCACCAAAAGAATAGTGAGAAAGATCTTGAGGTGGTCTACAACAAGATTTGGAGAAGATTGAAGCTGGAGATGGAGCTTTAAAGAAGTTTTACAAGAGGTATGTCTTGAAACCCATTTATCCTACAGAAGCATGCTTTATATTATGCCAAAATTAGTGAATTTGAATGCTTAGATGATCCTCGTGCTTCTGCTGCTATTGATATAATCCAACACTTTAGACCCAAGAATAAGACAAAGATTAGTGGATCAAAGCTATGGATCTCAAAACGGAGTCGATGACTTCAATTTAGTTTAGGATCTTATAGATCTACCTGATGGGGTTAAACCTATAGTTTGCAAATGGATCTACAAGAGAAAAGGGGGTGTGTAAGGGAAGGTGCAAACCTTCAAGACTAGACTAGTGGTAAAGGGTTATACCTAAGTTGGAGGAGTCAACTATGAGGAGACTTTCTCATCTGTTGCCATGTTAAAGTCTATCCAGATCCTTCTATCTACTGCCTCATATTATGACTATGAGATATGAAAGATGGATGTGAAGACTACCTTTCTGAATGACAATCTTGATGAGACCATATATAGAGCAGTCCGAGGGATTCATAACCCAAGGTTAAGAGCAAAATATTTGTAGGCTTATCGGTCCATCTATGAATTGAAGCAAGTATGTCGATCTTAGAACATAAGGTTTGATACAGCGATTAAATCTTATGGCATTGATCAAAATGTTGATGAGCCTTTTGCATATAAGAAGATCATCAACAGTTCAATAGCCTTCTTAGTGTTATATGTAGACGATATCCTACTCATTGGGAATGATGTAGGTCTACTGACTGAAGTTAAGAACTGGCTAGTGAACCAATTCAAAATGAAAGATTTGGGAGAGGCTCGATTTGTTCTGGGAATTCAGATCTTTAGAGATCAAAAGAACAAAATGATAGCTCAAAATTCTTGTCAAGTAATCTATGCAAAACTCTAAGAGAGGTTTACTACCTTTTAGGAATGGAGTAATATTGTCTAAAGAGCAATATCCTAAGACACCTCAAGAAGTTGGGGAAATGAGACAGATCCCCTATGCATCAGCTGTTGGTAGCTTGATGTATACAATGTTGTGTACGAGACCTGACATCTGCTATGCGGTGGGGATAGTCAGTAGATATCAGTCTAATCTAGGATTTGATCATTGGACCGCTGTTAAGAACATCATCAAGTATCTATGGAGAACAAGGGACTATACGGTCATGTATGGTTCTAAAGATCTGATCCTTACTAGATACACAGATTATGATTTCCAGACTGATAAGGATTCTAGGAAATTCATATCATGATCAGTGTTCACTCTTAACGGAGGGGCAGTAGTCTGAAGGAGCACCAAGCAAGGGTACATTGCTAACTTCACTATGGAGGTCGAGTATGTAGGAGCTTTTGAAGCTACTAAGGAAGCTGTTTGGCTCAGGAAATTCTTGACTAATTTGGAAGTCGTTCCAGACATGTCAAAGTACATCACACTTATTGTGATAATAGTGGTGTTGTGGCTAATTCTCGAGAGCGTAGGAGTCATAAGCCCAGGAAACACATACAGTGGAAGTATCATCTCATCCAAGAGATTGTGCGTCGAGGGGACGTGATTGTCACGTAGATAGCTTCAAAGCACAATGTTTCTTATTAATTTACAAAAGCCCTCATGGCTAAGGTGTTTGAGGGTCACCTATAGAGTACGAATCTATGGGACAAGCGACATTTAGACTAGGGCAAGAAGGAGATATGTGATGCTCGATTTTATGAAGTGGAAATGTGGGTGATATACGTTGATGAAATTCTATTGTGCACTCAAGTTTCCTCAGCAGAATCCAAGTGTAAATTCCACTGAGTTTCATGGTAAGTCTAGGGTCAAACTCAAGGACTTGTGAAAACAAGTTTCGTTGGTAATTTTTTTTGGAGAAATTTGTGGTAACCGGATAAATAAATAAACTGTTGGGTTTGTTGTTTGCGTTGATGAAAAATAAATAAATGCAGCGAAGTTTGAAAAGAGTGATAAACGGGAAATGCGATGAGTATGCGGTGAACGGGTTGAGAAAAGTTTCGGCTAACACTTACTAGGATGTGTTCATGCTATGCGATCATGCAACATGCATACAACAGTAAACCACCTCTCGATGCGAATGCCACAGCTTCTAAAACTAGAACACATGGGATATATGTGAAAAGTCTATAGGACCTACACATAAGCCTCTATTCTTATTTATGCAATGACAGAATGACACACACACAAATAAGGCGACCACATTATATCATTCCTATCTCTAGGATGCATGCGATGTAGGTTGACAAACAGAGCTTATCTCTAAGTCCCCATCTCTAGTTCATGCAGTTCTAATCTTGCTCTTTCGAGTCTAGATTCTAACCTAGCTCTCTCGAGTCATTAGGTTCTTTCTTTAGACTCTCTCTCGAGTAGCTCTAAAGGGTATTTAGCATAGCATAAAACAAGACAATTGCAAGCAATGAACTTCCTAGGTCATGTTAGCTTAGTTCTTCTCAACCCATTTAACTAGTTTAGCTACTCATGCGTGCTAAGAGAGTGAACAGATGTAGAAATAGAATTTTCATTGTATAAATATAAAGATGAAATATAAAATAACAATGCAAGTATAGAATAAAGGGCCTGGTAGCAATTTCTTATTGCCTAGGGTTTTACACTATTTTTCTACTCGTGCTCAAAAGATAATCTCGCTCTTGTGAGATTCGGCCCGCTCTCTGCTTCTTCGCTTCAAGGTTCTCTCTCGAGTTGTCCTGTGCAATCTTCGGTGTCACCACTCTTCCCTTGCTCCGCCTTAAAACGAAAGAAAACTATGAACAAAGACGTGCGAATTGAAGTATGAAATCTCTCTAACTACTGAACCCCTTTTCTGAATGATGCCCTTGGTATTTATAAAGCATCCAGGGTGAAAGGTGGCTTCTCTCTCATGATTGTACAGATGAGACTGCTTTAATTCTTGACTGATGCGTCGAATAATTGTCATCGAAATGCTGAATGTACTTGTGATCATTATCGGCTGTCAACTTAATTCAGATTTGACTGCCATCAGCTTCCTGTCCCATCGCGATTAATTAGCCTTTCACCCAGATGCGCCCACCATGTTGTGCTGACCAAGTTGCGGCGATCCTTCTCGGGTGAATATTTTTGAACACGATCAGCGCAAAGCCTTGTGGTGATGCTGCGTTCAACCAATGATTTCCTATGATCGCAATTTCCACCTTGCGTCATCGCATATTCTGCACAAAAATACGAAAATCATTTGTTCTAATGCGATGAACGCATGTGACCACAATATTATGAAATTGATGCTTAATGGACGCAATTTAACATGTTTTATCAACGCAATCCAGCATTGTTTAAGAACTTAGCACTATGATAACGTGCATTTCTGCCCGTTATCACACCCCCAAATTTAAACAATGCTTGTCCTCAAGCATAAGCTAAAGATTTCCTTTAGCAAGTCAACCGCAATGTCCTTTTCCTAGATTTCTCAAGGATACTTTCGTTTTAACTTACCCCCACGTGTGTCATGCAGACATCCAACTACGGGTAAGTGCTTTTCACAACTTAACTCTTATCAACGTGGGTTTCTCATTGCATTGACAGTGGAGTTGTTAATTCTCAATTTTTTTTTTAGAAAATAACAAGGTCGAAACAAAATACCTCACCCCCAAATTTAAAATGCGGCAATGTCCTCATTGCCAAAAGAATGAAATGAGTCATGCGATGTTCTTAGAATGCGTTGTAAAAAGAGTTTGAAAGAAAGCTAGCAAACCCCTAACTTCTAGAAATATTTCATGAAGTGACTATCTTAAAGTTAAGTTGACTCTAGTATATACGAAAGAAATAGAAGCATGTTTTTCATCATTGAAATCATACTTGGCAAAGAGACATTATGCGGTAACTTACTAAATTTATCCATGTCAAATGATTGTGGTAATCAAAGAGGATGCGGTGATAAGACTTTTAAAACTAAAATGCGATGTGATAGCGCAAAATTTGAAATAAAGATAAGGAAGAATACACCCCTAAATTTGCGTCGTTGCCCACATTTGTGTATTGATGCATCTATCTTTGATCGTGATCATTCATGTAGAGACATGTGAATGGGGATATTCTATTCAAAGAAGTTTGTATAAGATCAGACCACAGATTGTTTAGTCTCATTATATAACATCGTTCAGAATAGAGACTTACATTTCACAAGGATGACGATAGGTAACATGATCTGAATCCTGAGTGAGTTGTGAACTCCTACCTATGAAGGCAATCCTTTGATTTGTATAGGTGAGAGTGGCCAGATCGCCGACTGAACAAGCCTACCATTTTGGGGATTTGTCTGATTGAGGAGCTAGGAACACAACTNGAGAGTGGCCAGATCGCCGACTGAACAAGCCTACCATTTTGGGGATTTGTCTGATTGAGGAGCTAGGAACACAACTACACAACAAGGAATCCATTCCTTCCTCAATGTAAGGCCAAGTAGATAAATTGCTCCCTTAAGGGCTGATTCAGGGCTTGAATAATGTGCCGCCACACCTTCTTCTGCCCCGAGAGAAGTATGATCATAGTTGAACTATGATTTATTGTTCACAGTCTACTGTGGATGAACTTAAAGAAGTGAATCTTGGTACAGTAGAAGAACCGCGCCCAAGCTTCGTTAATGCATCCCTCTCTAGTGAAGAGGAAGGCGAATACATGAGTTTACTCACTGAGTATAGAGACATTCGCTTGGTCATACAAAAAGATGCCAGAGCTTGATGCAAAAGTAGTAGTTTACATCTCGCGATCAAACAAAGGTATCGACCAGTTAAACAAACTCAATGACACTTTTAACCAAAGCTTATTCCCCAAATTGAAGCTGAAGTGAATAAATTGATTGAAGAACAATTTATCTGTGAAGTCCAATACCATACATGGATCACCAACATTGTTCCTGTTAGAAACAAGAATGGATCGCGTCTACGTAAACTTTCGTGATCTAAATAATGCATGCCCAAAAGACGATTTTCCATTGTCCATCACTGAGATCATGGTTAATGCGACTACACGACACGAGGCATTATCCTTTATAGATGGATCGTCTAGATATAACCAAATACGAATGGTTGTCGTAGATGAGGAAATGATAACTTTTCGAACTCCAAAGAAAATATACTGTTACAAGGTGATGCCCTTTGAGTGAAGAATGTTGGTGCTACATACCAACGTGCCATGCAAAAAATGTTTGATGATATGTACACAAGCATGTTGAATACTATGTTGGTGATCTCGTGGTCAAGTCCTAGAAACAACAAGCTCACCTGAGGGATTTAAGAGTTCTGTTTGATTGCCTGCAAAAATATCAGCTAAGGATGAACCCTCTCAAGTGCGCGTTCGGCGTGACCACAGGAAATTTTCTTGGTTTCGTTGTAAGACATCGAAAGATCGAGATAAACCAATCCAAGATCGAGGCCATTCAAAAGGTGCCAAGGCCAAAGAATTTATATGACTTAAGAAGTCTTCAGGGTCATGTAGCTTACATCCAGAGCTTTATTTCTAACTTGGCTGGTTGATGTCAACCTTTTCAAAGACTAATGAGAAAAAGAGAAAAATTCAAGTGGGAAGAGGCCTATCAGAATACTTTCAACAGTATAAAGAAATACCTGCTTAATCCACTTGTCCTAGGTGCTCTCATAGCAAGCAAGGCATTGATTTGTTACATAGTCGTGCAAAAAGTATCATTGTGGGACATTGTTGGTGCAGGAAGGGGAGAAAGAAAAGGAACGTGCTCTCTACCATCTAAGTAGGACATTAACTGGAGCTGAGATAAACTACTCACCTATCGAGAAAACATATCTTGCACTCTTCTTTGCTATCGATAAGTTAAGACACTATATGTAGGCTTTCATAGTTTTTCTAATTACAAAAGTCGATCCCATCAAGTACATTCTATCTAGGCATTTCATCTCCGAGTGTCTAACCAAATGGGTGATTATGCTCCAGCAATATGATATTCTTTATGTGTCACAAAAGGCGATCGAGGACATACATTGGCGGATTTCTTAGCAGATCACCCAATTCTATCAGATTGGAAGTTATATGAAAACTTGCTTGATGAAGAAGTTTTCTTCATAGAAATCACAGATCCTTGGACCATGTACTTTGATTGTGCAGCAGGAATGAGTGGTGTGAAGTAGACATCATCCTCATCTCACCTGAGAAACATATATTTCCTTGTAGCTTTATGCTTGCTAAATTATACCCGTACAATGTTGCAGAATATTAGGCCTTGATATTGGCCTCCAAATGGTGTTAAAGATTAGAGTATCATACATATAAATATATGGTGATTCAAAATTGATAATTAGTTAGCTCTTAGTCCAGTATGACGTGAAGTATGAAGGCTTAAAGCTTTACTTCACTTATGTCGGGCAGTTGATGGAAAAGTTCAATGGTGTAATGTTGGAAGATGTCCCGAGATAGAGAATAAGAAGGCAGAACACTGGCAAACCTGGCTATTGTCTTGAAAATTTTGGATGATGAAACTCTAAATATATCACTTTGTCAAAGGCAGGTTATACCACCAGCCAAGACTGAATGTGAAGAAATGAACGTGATATCAATCTGCATAACTGATGAGGAAGATTGAAGACAACTCATTATAGATTATCTCGAGCACGGAAAGCTTCCAGAAGACCTCTAACATAAAATTGAGGTGCGAAGAAGAGCTGTTCACATCATTTATTAAGGGGTTTTATATCGTCGCTCCCTTGAAGGGCTCTTTCTTCGATGCCTTGGAAAAGAAGATTCAATGAAGGCTTTAGAAGAGGCACATTCAAGTGTTTGTGGCGCACATCAATTTGAACCAAAGCTTTGGTTCCAACTAAAGAGAATGGGTTATTACTAGCCCAAGATGATCCAAGATTTGATGGAATATGTAAAGAAGTGTTAAGTTTGTCAATATCATGCAAACTTTATCCATTAACCATTAGAACCTCTACATCCAACTATTGCTTCATGGCCTTTAGATGCTTGGGTACTTGATCTTGTTGGTCTAATAACACCTAAGTCGTCAGCAAGACATTCTTACATCCTTGTAGTAACATATTACTTTTCCAAGTGGGCCAAGGCTATTGCACTGAGAGAAGCCAAGAAAGAAAATGTGGTTGACTTTATCCGAACTCACATTATTTACCGCTACGGTATTCCTCATCAAATAGTGATAGATAATGGGAGGCAATGTTCCAATAACTTGATGGATAAATTATGTGAGAAATTCAAGTTCAAGTACAAATCATCCATGTACAATGCAGTTGTAAATGGGTTGATAGAGGCATTCAACAAAACATTGTGCAATCTACTAAAGAAATTTATCTCTAAGTCGAAGAAAGATTGACAAGAGAAGATTGGAGAAGCATTATGGGCTAATCGAACTACTCATCATACTCTTACAGGAATTACACCCTATTCTCTTGTTCATGGAGTGGATGTTGTTCTCCCTCTAGAAAAAGAAATCCTTTCACTTAGAATGGCAGTGCAAAAGTGGTTGACCACAAAAGACAACATCATGTTACATCTTCAAGAGTTAGAAGCACTTGATGAAAAAAGCTTAGAAACTTAGCATGCATTGGAATGTTACCAAGCACGAATGTTTAAAACCTTTGGAGATCAATCATCACGACAAGACATACAGAAAATAAGTGAAGGAATAGAATTCCTCGCAAAAATGTGTAAACACCATACAAATTAGATTCAATCTGTACACTGAGAAGAAAAATGCATCAAAATAGGACAAACATTCAACTCCGAAGCATGATTTCTACAGAGAATTGAGGGAGAAAGAAACTCACCCTTGACAAACCACAAAACTTCACTAGAGTCCCCTCCGAGATCATGAACAATACTGCTTCAAAATCACAGGAACTCTTCCTCCAAGTTGGACACTACCAAGCAGACACCTTGTTATTCTCAAGGAAACAAGGAAAATGGAAGTGTGGGCTCCAAAATATTTTTTGGCAGAGGGAATTAGGAGAGAGATTGAGAGAGTGAGAGAAATCTGTGTGATTTTTTCCAATTCTTCTGTACTGTGTTTTTTCTCAACAACATAGGTAAGAGAAGAGGGAATGAGACGGAATTACGTTAACTCCCTCTCATGTTTTGCTGAAATAACTCCCTATCATGGGAGTTATTTTAATGTTATATTAATATAAGTAATATTAATATAATATTTATAATATGGTTAAATAACTATTAATGAACCATATTATATGCATTGATAATCATATTATAATGCAACTTTCTTTTATAACCTATAGTTTTTATATGAATCAAATTCATATTAAATTTTAATATATAGTATAAATCCTATTTAAATATAATATTTGAATCTCATTCAAATATTTTTCTCTCAAATATTATATAGTTTTAATTATAAGTCATATTTATAATTAACTATATATTATAATGTATCAACATACATTATATATTATATTAATCATATCAATATAATTAATTACTTAATTCCTATAAATAATTTCAAAATTTCAAAATTTTTCAAAAACAATTATTCCTTGTGTTTATCCTTATTAAGCTAACAAAAGGACCTTGTAGATCTACAGATTAAAAGCTTCAATGATACAAGATTAATCAACTAAACTCTTTAATTGAATTAATCAACATTCATTAATTATCGGCCACTACACTAAAGATCAAAGCTACACTCTTCGCACTGCAGATATATTTTTGTGTCCATTGGATATAACCAATCAATAGTAAGTTGACCCTTCACAAATTGATCTTAACTACAGTTAGGTCAAAATTTTCGTTTTACCCCTATAATTACATCTAACTCCTTAAATACCACTAGTTCCTCTAATGAACAAATGGTTTATAGTCCAACTATAAACTAACCCGTCTCAGGCCAATGAGAGGATCAGGCCTCATTGTTCAAAATCCGACTATTAAGGGAGTAATTTATGTACTTTCCCTAATGACAGGAATAAGTGAATTTCATCTTGTGTATCTGTGTTCCCAGCTCCCTACTTGGATAAATCCCCAAAATGGTAGGCATTTTTAGTCAGCGAAACTGGCCACTTTCACCCAGATTAAAAAATTGCCCTTATAGATAGGAGTTCACAACTCACTCGGGATTAAGGTCAAGTTATTTATGATTATCCTAGTGAAAAGTTAGTTTCTTCAAGCAACGGTGTTGTATTGAGAAACTAATCATTTCGTGGTCCGATCTTATATAAACTCTTTATACAAGATACCCCACTCACATGTATCCATATGGATCATATTGTCTGTAACACTTACAACTCATGTAACAATTACAAAGTGAACCATATCCACAGTGTCACCAGGATTTGTTGGGGTTGATGTCCTAAATCTCGTGGTCTTGTAGTTTGTAAATTTTATTTGTACAAACATATTATTTATTTAATAAAATAAGTGTCGCATTAACCCAAAAACCAATAAACTAAGATCCATGATTATTTGATGTAACTTAAACATGTATGTGGAGACATACAAGTAGATCATATTTAAGTAATAACCTGAACGGTCTGTAGTAGATGGATAAGGTTGGGTACCTTATTCTGGTGATACTACGGATACGACACGCTTTATAGTTGTTACAATTATTGTAAAGTGCTACAAATGATCTAATCCTAATCGTTCATATGGTGACATGTGAGCGGGGGTATCCTATATAGAGAATTTGTATAAGACCAGGCCACAAAATGAATAGTCTCACTTTATAACACTGTTACTAGAAAAGACTTACATTTCACCAGCATGATCATAGGTGACTTGACCTTAATCCTAAGTGAGTTGTGAACTTCTACCTATGAGGGTGGTCCTTTAATCTTCATGGGTGAGAGTCGCTAGATTCGCCGACTCAGTAGGCCTACCATTTTGGAGATTCTTCTGATTGGAGAGCTGGAAACACATCTACATAAGAAAAAATCTACTCATTCCTATTGTTAGGGTAAGTAGATATAAATTACTCTCTTAAAGGCTAATTCTGGGTCTTGAACAATGTGGCGCCACACCCTTTCATTGTCCGAGAGAGGTTAAGTTATAGTTGGATTATGACTAATTGTTTATTAGAGAGATCAATGGTACTTAAGGAGTTAGATGTAACTATATGAGGTAAAATGATAATTTTGACCCAACTATACTTACAAGTAATTTGTGAAGGGTTAAAGCACTATTGATTGGTTATATTTAGTGGATACAAAAATATATCTATAGTACGAAGAGTGCAGCTATCGGTCTTTAGTAGAGTGACCAGTGGTTAATGAAGGTTGATTAATTTAATCAAAGAGTTTAATTAATTAATTAATTATCATTGGAGCTTCAATCTATATGTTCATAAGGTTTTATTGTTAGCTCAATAAGAATTAATGAGAATCAAATTAATTTTGGATTAATTTGAACTATACAAATTAATTAAAGGGAATTGATTATATAAAATACAATTAATATAATGTATTAATACATTATAATATAAAATTTTACCGGGAGAAATAAATATTTGAATATGGTTCAAATATTAATTATATGAATATAATTCATATAAAAACTGTAAGTTAAAATTAATGTGAATATGATTCATGGTAATACTATATGTTATATGAGAGAACAATAAACTATGGGTTATATTATATATGATATAATTATAAGCCATAGGTTATATGTTATATGTGATATAACATATAGTTTAATATGATATATATTAAATTAGTTTATATGTATATATATATATATATGTATATATTATGTATATGTATATATGTATGTGTGATATTATTATATATATATATAATTAAAATTCATTGATTTAAATTAAAAGCGGAGGGAGTTATTTTGATAACTCCTTCAACCCCCTCAACTCACTCTCTCACATACGTGAAAAAATACAGAGAGAAGCAACACAACTTGAAAACTGTTTTTTACTGCATGATCTTGATCTCTCTCTTCTTCTTTGGAGAAAAATTCACTCAGCCAAATCTCTTCTCCCTTTTAACGAAGTTAATTCACATAAGCCCACAATTATCTGTTGATTGCCATCCTTGATAATAGCAAGGAATATTTCGTGGTTGAATGCACACAAAATGTGTGTCGTTTGCCTTAGATTTAGGGTGGTTTTTTAATATGATTTTTGAAAAGTGCTAGGGTGACTCGCCACTCGACATATGGATGTTAAACAGAAACCACTGAAAAGCACTGTAACAATAGGATACTGACAAGCACTATAACTTATACTTTCTTTTAAAGCAAATCCTTTCTCCATTCCATTTTTTAAAATAAACACTTTACTTTCAGATAGGGAAAGAGAATAAATTTGCTCAATCAAATAAGAAACATAGATTAAACTCCTTTTCATATTAGGAACTACATATGAAGGAACTCTTATAGAAGAGAACCAGTGAGCGGAAGCAAGATCTTTCCAAGCCCATTGTGAAAGAATAAACACATTCACAAACAAACAAGAATAGTTATGCATCTTAAACAAAATTACAGCATGTTTTCTTAATCAAATACAAAAAGAATTGAGAGACATACCCTTGAAGAACTCTTCTTCTGGAAATATCTCGCTCTCATGAGAATCGTCCGGCAATATCTCGCTCTCGTGAGCAATCGTCTAGCCAATCGTCAAGCAATCACGAACTGTCTGATCCACGAACATCAACCCCTCGACACTACCACTTGGCAACCTTGGTATTCTCAAAGTGAAAATCCAGGAGGTGTGGGCTCTATGTGAATTTGGTAGAGGGAAGGAGGAAGAAAATGATTGAACTACACGATCAAGTAAGTGGGAGAAAAGTTTTGTCTAACGCATAGACTGAGAGTACTTGATCGTTTAGTAATCTCTCGCTCTCGTGAGAATCGTCTAGCCAATCATCTTGCAAATCTCGCTCGATCATTTAGTCTCTCGATCAATCGTTTAGTCTCTCGCTAGATTATTTAATCTCTCGTGAGGACTATCGTATAGTCTATCGTGAGCAAATGGTTAGTAATTCACCAAATGAAGTGATCGTTCAATAAAATGTAAACCCTTTTCATTTTACTGTTCAGTTATTAAAACTGAATATAAGCTCCCACTCGCACGGTTAAAGGAGAAATTAAATAACCAACTAAACAATTATCTCATAATTGTTTTTATTATAAATAAATATAATAACCAACTTATCATATTATATTTATAACCTATAGTTTTAATATCACATCATATGTAATATTTAAACCATAGTTCTTTTCTCTTTATTTAATATAAATCATATTTATATCAAATTCCTCCAATTAATGTATCTTATACATCAAATCAATTATATCACATATAATTGAACTAATTTAATTATATCATATATAATCAAATTCCCTTTTGTTAATTTGAACAATTCAAACTAACCAAAAAACTGATTCTCAACTTGAATCCATTGAGTTACCAAGGGGACTTTATGGACCTGTAGCTTGAAGCTCCAACGGTATGTGAATAACTAAATAAACTCTTTAATCACAAAATCCATCATTCGTTAACTATTGAGCACTCCACTAAAGACTGACAGCTGCACTCTTCTCACTACAGATATATTTCTATGTTCATTGGATATAACCAATCAATAGTACGATAACCTTTCACAGATCGCTCATCAGTACAGCTAGGCCAATTTACCATTTTGCCTCTGTAGTTACATCTAACTCCTTAAGTACCACTGATTCCTTTAATGAACAACACATCATAGTCCTACTATGAATGAACACCTCTTAGGCCATGAGAAAGCGTGGTGCCGCATCGTTCAAGCCCCGAAATCAGCCCTTAAAGGATCAATCTATCTATTTACCCTTGTTTCGGGGAAGAAGTGAATTTCATCTTGTGTAGCTGAGTTCCCAACTCCCCAATCAGACGAATTCCTAAAGTGGTAAGTTTGAGTCGGTAATCTGGCCACTCACACCCATGCAAATCAAAGGACCACCCTCATAGGCAGGAGTTCCCAACTCACTCAGGATTAAGGTCATGTTACCAATGGTCATCCTAGTGAAATGAAAGTCTCTATCATGAACGACGTTATATAACGAGACTAAACATTTCGTGGTCCGGTCTTATACAAACTTCTTTGTATAGGACACCCCCGCTCGCATGTCTTCACATGAATGATCAAGATCAGACCATCTGTAACACTTTACAACATTTGTAATATCTACAAAGCAAGTCGTATCCATAGTCTCATCAGGATAAGATTTCCCTACTTTATCCATATACTACAGACTATTTAGGTTATCACTTAAGGCATGATCCACTTGTATGTCTCCACATACAAGCTTAAGTTACAACGATAACCAGGGATCTTAGTTTATTGGTTTGTGGTTAATGCAACTAAAATATCTCATATTTAATACACAACAGTAAAGAAAATATCTCATATTATTATATCACAAGTGTTTGTTCATATAGGTGTTTACAAACTACAGGGCCCTACGAGATTTAAGGCATCAACCCCAATAATCTCCCACTTGTCCTAAAGTGAGTGAGTGAACAGATAAAAACAAGTACAAAACAATAAACTAGTGCACTGAGGCCCAGTACAAATCCCCCACTTGCCCTAGTCCAACCGCGGACAATCCCGTAGACCCATGCTCTGTAGGTAACCCTAAAAAAACTATAGTCGTGAGAGCCTTCGTAAATGGGTCAGCAACGTTGTGCTCCGAAGCAATCTTCGTGACTATCACGTCCCCTCGATGCACAATCTCGCGGATGAGATGATACTTTCGCTCTATATGTTTGTCGCGCTTATGACTCCTAGGCTCCCTGGAGTTCACCACAGCACCACTATTATCACAAGAAAGGGTGATGGGCCTAGACATGTCTGGAAAACATCCAAGTCAGAAACTTTTTGAGCCAAACGATCTCCTTATCAGTTTCACAGACCGCTACATACTCAGCCTTCATAGTGGAGTCAGCGATGCACCCCTGCTTAGTGCTTCGCCCTACTACAGCTCCTCCGTTCAGAGTAAACATTGATCCTGAAGTGGATTTTTTAGAATCCTTATCAGTCTGAAAATAAGAGTCTGTGTATCCAGTAAGGATCAAATCCTTAGATCCATACACGAGCATGTAGTCCCTCGTTCTCCAAAGATACTTGAGGATGCTCTTGACGGCAGTCCAGTGACCCTTTCCTAGATTAGACTGATATCAACTGACTATCCCCACAACATAGCAGATGTCAGGTTTAGTACATAACATCGCATACATCAAAATACCAACGACAGATGCACAGAGAACCCGTCTCATTTCCTCAACCTCTTGAGGTGTCTTAGGACATTGTTCCTTAGACAATGTAACTCCATGTCGAAAAGGCAATAGGCCTCTTTTAGAGTTCTACATCGAGTACTTGATCGACATCTTGTTAATATACGATGCCTGAGACAGCGCTAGCACTTTGTTCTTTCGATCCGAAAGATCTGAATACCAAGAACTGTTGAAGATTTTCTTGTAGACAAAAGGCTCATCAACATTTTGGTCAAAGCCATAAGATTTGATCATAGTATCAAACCTTGTGTTCCAAGACCGAGATGTCTGTTTTAGCCCATAAATGGACCGATTCAGTTTGCAAACATTTTGCTCTTGACCTTGGGCTATGAATCCTCGGGTTGCACCATATAAATGGTCTCCTCAAGATTACCATTCAGAAAGGCAGTCTTGGCATCCATTTATCTACAAGATCCCATACTGAGTTGAAGTACATAGACTCCATCTTAAGATCCATGGCTTTGACCCATTCATCCCGATCAACATCCTCTATTGCCTTATGATAAGACAACGGATCCTCAACCTCACCATCGGCTACCATAGCCAAGATTTCAGTGAAACCCATATAGCGAACAGGTGGGTTCGCAACCCTCCCACTACGTCGAGGTTCCCTAAACTCTTGAGGTGGATTTGTTACTAATGGATGATTTTTAAGAACCATTTTAGAAGGTCATTTGTTATTATCCTCTATTTGCTCAGGAACATTCAAGTTATTTTCCACAGGAACATCCAGAACCATGTCAAATGACATGTCAAATGGAATGTTAGAGACAACATTATTGACATGGGGAGCGGAACAGGAATTTTCTTCCACAGTAGAGGAAGACCCGAAACAAGCAGCAACATCATCAATCACATCGTTAATGGACTTCATTATAGTGTGGATTCATTTATTAAAGACACGGTAGGCCCAACAATTTGAGGAATACCCAAGAAAAACTCCTTCATCTAACTTTGAGTCCCATTTCCTCTGGCTTCTCTGTCAACCATAATGTAACATTACTTCCAAAGACGTGAAAATGCTTTATATTTGGTTTCCTTCCTCTCCACAACTCATAAAGAGTGCTTGAAGTTCCTGGTAGCAAAACAATCCTGTTATGGATGTGACATTGTTATAATGTGGAATTGTGGATGAAATGCGATGATGAAATTCCAGGATAAATGAGCATGCAGCGGAAGTTGATTTGATCAATTTTTACTCTAAGATGCTCAATTTAGAGGATTAAACATGCAATTAAAAAAGGAAAAACAAAATTTTAAGAACACTTACCCTTGAAGCTCCAAATTCTCCTTCAGTTCTTGATGAATTTCAGCACCACTTGGTTGTAGACCACCGAAAGAGTCTTCTTTACTATTCTCTAGGCTTAGATTGGGTGGTGGGATCCAAATTTGTGGTGAATTTGAGAAGGAATGAAGGTTGGGAAGAAGATGAATAATGGATTGAATTTTGCAAAATTAACCTTTTATTTCACAAAATTCTTAACCATTTTTATGCCAAAATCATCTCTATTTATTAAAGAATAACATGCAATCCAATTGCATCAAAATTTGACAACATAAAATGGTTAATTTGTTGGTTAATTTTGAAGAAGACAACCAAGCTCCTAGCTTAGTTAGTGGGAAAATTAGTGGGAAAATTCAATCTTCAAAAATCAATTTAAAATCAATTTTTCAATGAATTTCCAAAAATTGAATTAAAATTGATTTTTAATTTTAAAAAAAATAATTAAATAAATACAAATAATTTAATATTTAATTAATTTAACTAAATATAATATTATTTTAATATAAAATAATATTATTTTTTCCCACTTGTCCCGATTTTTCTAAAAAAAACGATATGAATCCCTAATATTTAAATCATATTTAAATATTATAATTAACTCTATTTGTCCGTTAAATTCGTAATTAAATGTCGATATATCGTATATATCTTACTTTCATTCCTTAAGCCAAGATTTGAATGGTTCAAACTCATTCACCACACTATCTAAGATTTTAGTCCATTTATGAGCTATTAGAGGGACCTAATGGACCTACAGATCATGAGCTCCAACGATCCGAGATTAATCGGCCAAACTCTTTAACCTAGTTAACCAACATTCGTTAAGTAACGGGACACTCCAATAAAATCCGTAGCTGTATTCTCCTCACTATAAATATATTTGTGTCCATTTGATATAACCGTCATCGATAAGTCAATCATTCACAGGTCGTTCATAACTTCAGCTAGGTCAATTACCGATTTACCTCTGAGTTACATTTTTTCTCCTTAAGTACCACTGTCCCTCTAATGAACAATTGATTTAGGATCTAATCACTAAATCCATTCCCTTTCGGGCCAGTGAGAGGATGAGGCTCCTTGTTCAAGACCCGGGAATAACACTTAAGAGAACAACCTTTCTACTATCCCTAAGTTGGGTAGGAGTGAATTCCGTCTTGCAAATTCTATGTCCTCAACTATCTACCCGGTCTTATCCCTGAAATGGGAGGAATATTGAGCAGTGTTATTGAGCTTACTCTCACCTATGCAAATCAAGGGATAATTCTGAATAAATAGGAGTTCATAGATAGCTCAAGATTCAGATCAAGTTATCTAGGTCATCCTTAAGTGAAATTAATCAGTGTTAATACGTAACAGTGATTATTTCAGGGTCAATCTTACACAATCTTATTGTGTAGAATAACCCCACTCACATGTCTCTACAAGAACAAATCAGGATCACTTCATTCATGACACCTTACAACATTTGTAACAATCATGAAGCGGGTCGTATTCAATAGTGTCTCCAGGAAGAGGTACCTGACCTGATCCATGTACTATAGACTATTTAGGCTACTTACTCGAACTTTGATCCTGTTTATGTCTCCACATAAAGTCCAAGTACTCATAATAATAGCCAAGGGTTCGTAGTTTAATTGGATTTAGAATAAACAATTAATTCACTTGAATAACTTCATATGTACTAAAATTCACTTATTTACAAAAACTACGAGTTTTAGGACATACAACCCAACAGAAAATGCGTTGAGCACTCAAGTTTTCTCAGTGAAATCCAAGTGTAAACCCCACCGAGTTTCCTAGTGAGTCCAGGGTTGAACTCAGGGACTTGGGAAAATAGGTTGCGATGGTAATTTTTAAGAAAACTTTACGGTAACCAAATAAATCAATAGTTGTTGAGGTTGCTATCTGCGGTAATGAAAAATAAACAAATGCGGGGGAGTTTGAAAAGAGTTGAATAAATAGAAGATGCGATGAGTATGCGGTGAACGGGTCGAGAAAAGTTTCGGCTAACACTTCCTAGATGCGTTCATGCTATGCAATCATGCAACATGCATACAACAGTAAACCACCTTTCGATGCGAATGCCACGGCTTCTAAGGCTAGAATGCATGCGATATATGCGATAAGTCTTTAGGACCTACACATAAGCCTCTGTTCTTATTTATGTGATGACAAAATGACACACACACAAATAAGGCGACCACATAATATCATTCCTATCTCTAGGATGCATGCGATGCAGGTTGACAAACAAAGCTTATCTCTAAGTCCCTATCTCTTGTTTATGCAGTTCAAATCTTGCTCTCTCGAGTCTAGATTTTAACCTAACTCTCTCAAGTCTTAGGTTCTTTCTTAGACTCTCTCTCGAGTAGCTCTAAAGGGATGTTTGGCACAGCATAACACAAGATAATCGCAAGCAATAAATTTCCTAAGTCATGTTAGCTTAGTTCTTCTCAACCCATTCGACAAGTTTAGCTACTCATGCGAGCGAAGAGAGTGAATAGATGTAGAATAAGAACTTCCATTGTATAAATATAAAGATGAAGTACAAAATAACAATGCAAGAATAGAATAAAAAGCCTGGTAGCAATCTCTTGCTACCCAGGCTTTTACACTATTTTTCTACTCGTGTTCAAAAGATAATCTTGCTCTCGCGAGAGTCGGCCTACTCTCTGCTTCTATGCCTCAAGGTTCTCTCTCGAGTTACCCTGAGCGATCTCCGGCATCTCTACTCTTCTCTTGCTCTGCCTAAAATAAAAAGAAGAACAATGGACAAAGACGTGTTGAGCTAACTGATCCGAACTTATGAATTTTCGAATCCCTTTTCTGAAGGATACCTTTGGTATTTATAGAGCTTTGGGGTGAAGGCGACTTCTCTCTTATGATTACTTAGATGGGATGGCTTTAATTCCCTGACTGATGCACCGAATATTTGTCATCAAAAAGCTGAATGTACTTGTTATCGTTAGCGGCTGTCAGCTTAATTCGGATTCGACCGTCATCAGCTTTCTGTCCCATCACGATTAATTATGCCTTTCACCCAATTGCGCTCACCAAGTTGCGGTAATCCTTCTTGAGCAAATGTTTGCGAACACAATCACCACAAAGCCTTGCGGTAATGCTGCGTTCGACCAATGATTTCCTATGATTGCAATTTCCGCCTTGCGTCAATGCATATTCTGCATAAAAATACGAAAATCAACTGTTCCTATGCGATGAATGCATGTGACCGCAATGTAATAAACTTAATGCTTTTTTGACACAATCTAACACATTTTATCAACGCAAGCCAACATTGTTTAAGAACTTAGCACTATGATAACATGCATTTCTGTCTGTTATCACATCATCAATCACAACGTTAATGGACTTCATTATAGTGCGCATTCATTTATTAAAGACACGGTAGGCCCCACAATTTGAGGAATACCCAAGGAAAACTCCTTCATCTGACTTTGAGACCCATTTCCTTTGGCTTCCCTGTCAGCCATAATGTAACATTACTTCCAAAGATATGAAAATACTTTATATTCAGTTTCCTTCCTCTCCACAACTCATAAAGAGTGCTTGAAGTTCCTGGTAGCAAAACAATCATGTTATGGATGTGACAAGTTATGTCTAATGCCTCTACCCAAAATTGGTACGATATATGTTTGGCATGCATCATCACACAAGTCATTTCCAAAAGAGTTCAGTTCTTCCTTTCCCTAACTCAATTTTGATGGGGAGTAATGAGAGCTGAAAATTCATGATGAATTCCAGTTGATTGACAGAACTCAGAAAATTGAGAGTTCTCAAACTCCCTACCATGATCACTAAAAAATAAGTCCTTTTTGCGATGTAATTGAAGACAAAAAGCTTGAAATACAAAGAATATATTTGATTTATCACAAAGAAAATGGACCCAAGTGAATCTTACGTAGTCATCAACAACACCTAAGACATATTATTTGTCACTTAAACTTTCTGACTACATAGAACCCATGAGGTCCATATTAAGAAGTTTGAAAACACAAGATGATTCAGAATAACCTATCTGTTTGTGAAGAGTGTGAGGCTGTTTTCCCAATTGACAATCCTTACAAATAATTCCAGTTGATACAGGTAGAGAGAGGAGGTCAGATATAGCATTCTTACTAAGAGCCTTCTGTATAGTCTTGATGCTTACATGCCTAAGGAATTTATACCACAGGCTAGCTCATCTTGACTTGAGAGATTATAAACCTGCAAGAAATTGTCGGAACTCCACAGGTAACAATGATCAAACGAGCGCATATCTATCGTGACAAAAACATTGACATCGTCTGTAACAACACATTTGTCTTTGGTAAAACTCACATTCAGACCTTAGTCACATAGCTGACTAATTCTGATGAGATTAGTTGTAAGCCCTTCAACCAACATTACATCGTTTTATTTTAGAAGACTTGGATAATTCAGAGTTCCATTTCCAATGATCTTACTACACGTGCCATCACAAAAGGTGACTTTTCCTGAGCTGACAGATTTGAGATAAGATAAATAGCTCTTTTCACTAGTCATATGATGCAAGCTATCACTATCAAAGTATCAATAACCTTTGGCAGGTGATCTGAGGGATGTCAAGACAACATTGCATCTGTTTTAAGTGTTCTTCTATCTTCGTATATGTTGTATCCTTCTTTGTCTTGGTCTATACTTTTGATGGAAGTAAGGAACTCTTTTGGGAAAAGAGGGTCTGTAAAGATTTTTTTATAACTGATAACAAAAGGGACATTTATCCCCAACTTTGCCACAATAGTGACAAATCCATATAAACCTTAACATACACAGTTGCCTTTCTCAATAGGATTGAAGGAGGGAGTTCCAATAAAACCATAGAACTTTGGTTCTTGAGCTCTAACAAACTCAATATTTTGCTTCCCTTTAGACTGTTTATCATGCTTACTACTACCTTCTGAAAAACTAAGCCCAGCATTATCATCTGTCGTTTTTCCTTTTGTTAGGATTTTCTCAAGAGTCACAGTACCAGTGTTCAACATTCTTACATTCTTACACATAGTGTCTTTTTCAGCTTGAACCTGTGAAAGTTTAAGCTTCAACTCTGCAATCATAGACATAAGCATGTGATTGTCAGCAATCAAGGTCTCAATTCTTTCTTTCTGAAAATAAAGAGCCTTCTGATCGTCTTGCCATTTTATAAACAGGGCTTGATAAAAAGGATATGTAGAGCCATGGTTGGCAGTGTCATGAACATTTTCTGCATACACATCATACGCAAAAGCCTCACATGACAAGGTGTCAGATGAGATGTTACTAACAAGTACTTTAACATCTTCCTCTGAGTCACTGTTGTCTCCAGACTCAATATCAGACATAGTTAAAACATAATTTTTACCCTACTTCTTTAGAAAATTAGAACATTCTGCTTGAAAGTGTCCACAGCTGTCACATTCTCTACATTTGAAGTACTTTTCTTTTTGGAAAAATAAAGTATCTGACTTGTCGGCTTCCTTTTCTTCTTACTACTCTGAGTTCTAAATTGTTTAGGGGGGAGAAGAATTGCTAGACTGGTTATTGTTGGACATGTCAGACCTCTTTTCAAAACGTTTTAGAACATAATTAAACTATTTTGAAAGCAATGAAACTGATTCAGCAAGGAAATCTTTTGACTCCTTATCGTGATCAACAAGCTCTTCCTTAACAGAGGATTGAAGAGCAATACCCTTAGTTTCGATCTTCTCATCCAGCGATATCTCATAAGTAAGCAATGAACCAAACAATTCATCTACTCTCAACTTGGCCATGTCTTGAGCTTCCTCAATACCAGTAACTTTCATATCAAACCGCTTAGGTAGAGACCTAAGCACCTTTCGGACAAGTTTTTCTTCTGAAATTTTCTCACCAAGAGCGAAGGTCTTATTCGCAATATATAATAGTCTGACATTAAAATCAGCAATGGACTCATCATCATCCATTCTAAGATTCTCAAATTTTAATGACAGCAACTGCAGCCTTGACATCTTGACTTTTGAAATTCCCTCATGTGATACGGACAAAATGTTTCATGCCTCCTTAGTAGAGACACACGTGTTAATTAGTCTGAATATGTTACGATCTATACCATTAAATATGGCGTTCAGGGCACAAGAACTCATCACTAAAGCTCCATCTTCTTTTCTAAACCATTGTGACTCTGGCTTCAAGATTTCTTTCCCATCATCAGTTTTAATGGTAGGATGAGTCCACCCCAGTAACTACATCTTTCCATATTTTGCTATCAGTTGACTTCAGGAAGGCAATCATTCAAGCTTTCCAATACAAATAATTAATTCCATCTAGAAGTGGAGAACGAGTGGTAGAGCCACCTTCTTTGATCCCATCCATGATTGAAACACCTCAGATAAAGATGATCGCTCTGATATCAATTGAAAAGGTGCTAAGGTGCTCACCCCTCGATATACAGATATTAAACAGAAAGCACTGTCAAGCACTATAACAACACAATCCTAACGGCAGTAAAACAAGTAAATGACCAAATGTCCTTGATTTATCAACTTGTGAGCAAGCCTGATCAACAACTTTTGTTGATCCGTCTGTAGCATTTTTTAAATCTCTTCCAATACTAGTTTACTGTGGGGTTTATGATCTCGTATGTAGTCTTCCTCTAGGAATGTGGTATTTGTCGATAAAATTACCTTATCATCCTAAGGATCATAAAATAGACCACCTCTCATTCCATTAGGGTAACCCACAAAAAAGCATAATTTTAAACAATGTTCAAATTTCTTAGGATTTTACACCAACACGTGTGCCGGGCAACCCCAAATCTGGAAATGACGTAAATTAGCTTTACGCTCTATCCATAACTCGTAAGGTGTTTCTGAACACTCTTAGAGGTAATGTTATTCAAAATGTATGTTGCAGTCTCTATCGCATGCCCCTAGAACAAGTTAGGCAATTGAGCATAACTCATCATGGATTGAACCATGTCTAAAAAGGTTTTGTTTCTCCATTCAGATACACCGTTCTATTGAGGTGTTCCCGGTGCAGAGAGTTGTGACTAAATCCCGTGTTCTATAATATAGTCCTAGAATTTCAATTCTAAATACTCCCTACCTCGATTTGATTGAAATGTCTTAAGATTTACTTAATTGGTTATCAACCTCAGTCTTAAATTCCTTGAACTTTTTAAGAGATTCAAACTTATAATGAATTAAGTAAATGTAACCATACCTTGAATAATCATCAATAAAGCTAATGATATATTTATAACCTCCCCGTGATTTAACATTCATCGGTCCATAGAGATTCGAATGCACGAGCTCTAAGGTTTCTTTGGCTTGAAGACCTTTTCCAGAAAAAGATCTTTTTGTCATTTTTCCTTCAAGACATGACTCACACGGCGACAAAGAGTTATCTTCTAACTTGTTTAGAAGTCCAGTTTTAACCAATCTCTCAATTCTATTAAGATTAATGTGACAAAGTCTCAAGTGCCAAAAATAGGTACTTTGAGAAATGTGTTGCCTTTTTCTTTGAGTTTCAGCTGTTTTAAACATTTCTATGTTATATACAGCTTCAACTTTAGATGGTTTTAACTTGTATAAGTTACTTTCTAAGTTTGCGAAATAGATTTGTACACTTCTTTTTGTAATAAACACTTCATTGTGACCAAAATTTACATTGTACAAACGTTCCAAAAAATAGGAAATAGATATCAAATTTCTTTTACAAGAAGGTACATAAAGAACATTTTCTAAATACAAATATCTATTTCCAAAACTTAATTGCTCCCACTACTTTCCTTGAGATACGCTCCCCTGATCGAACCCGAAGAGTAATCTGATCTTCTTCAAGCTACCTCCAGGAATTAGTTTCCTGAGAAGAAAAACAAACATGATTAGTGGTCCCTGAATCCAATATCCAGGTAGAATCTTCATTATTCACTATATATGTTTCAATAACTAGTAAATCTAATTTACATTGTTTTTCTTTTTCAGCTTTCTTCTCGGCAAGATATTTAGGGAAATTTCTTTTCTAATGCCCATTTTCGTTGCAATGGAAACATTTTCCATTAGCAACTACCTTATTCCCTTTCTGTACAGCTGAAGCCTTCCCCTTCCCAGTTTCCTTCTTCTTCTTTTGAATATCTTTATTCTTGGAGAAAGAAAGGTCAAATTTACTCCCAAAAGATGATTATTTCTGGGGTTTCCTCTTTGAGTTGGAAGCAACATTTGCTTCTGCCTCTGAACCTTTATTTTTCAATAACGATTCGTAAATCTGGAGTTCGTTGAAAAAAGTCTCCAGGTTGTACTCTATCTTATTCATCATAGCATTCGTTTTGAATTGAAAAAAGCTCTTCGAAAGAGACAACATGATGATTCCAACTTGACTCTTCTCATTCATGATGGCTCCGTTCACTTCTACAATATTGAAGTGAACCATCATGTTCAAAACATGTTTCCTTACGAAGGTTCCCTTCTTCATTATGAAGTTGTAAACGAATTTAATTGCATCATGCATGGCAGATGTGGACGGTTGTCCAAATAGGCCCTACAAAGAGTCCATGATCTCTCTTGTAGTAGCTAACCGCTCGTGTTTCTTAGACAGTACATCAAATATACCAACTAAAATATAAACCTGAGCCTTCTCATTAGCTTTGACCCATCGATCATACGCATCCCTAACTGTTCGGTTTTTGTTGGGACTAAGGGTTGGAAGGCATTCCTCTATTAAAATGAATCGGAGATAATCTATTACTAGCATCGTGTTGATATTCGATTTCTAAGTTCCATAATTATTGCCGTCAAATTTTTCTGAAGCTAGCTGTTGTATAATTAATGTTGTCATTGTTGAAATGTAAACAAATTATTAGTAAATTGATTAACTCTAATTTTTAAATCCAATTTATTAAGAAAATAATAATGTACCCATACTCAATATTCTTTTGCTACGATACTTTAGTGAGTCAAAATAGCCTTCACCGAAGGGCAGTCGACTACTCCTTCACTGAATCATGACATTCTTGACTAAATACTAATACCATAATAACTCTTATCCTTATAATACTTAGTTACCGTTTATTTGGTCAAGAACTTTACTAACACTAGTAAGTCTTATCAGTTTAAACCAACCATTTTCAAATTACAGAGATCGAAATCAAACAAGCCCTCAAAGGAGAAACAATTGTTTGAAAATGAACCCAAGTAACTTTATCCATTTCTGGAGTTCACGGTGTTCTGAATCCTGCATTACAACTCTCCAAAGGGATCATCGCGGTTAACGACTAGCTAGTGCTGCCTAAAAACGACAGCAAGCGCAACATAGAAATCTCATGGTGTGACCTAATGGAAGAGACCATAAGACGTGTTAACACATACCCTTCACCCACTTACTATGAACTACTTCCTCTATTCACCTTGTTATTGACCCATGCAAATACTTTCCGAAGGGAGGTTGCCTAAATAGCAACTTGAAGACGAGCATGGATCTCATGGTGTGAACTTTTAAAAAGGTAAGAGCTAGAAATAATATATCTCATATATTATTATTCTCCAACTGAAGCATTCTATTTTATAAACTTGGGTACTGACTTGGTTATTAATGAAAGAAATCGGATATGAGATTTCCATGAGCAGCAGAACAAGACTACCCAAATTATAATCATAAATAAACAAAACTTCAAACAAATGGTTATACAATTCAAAAGCAGAAATTACAGCATGAACAACAAATGAACAATGAGAAAAACTCTACGCACATAGGCAGAACGTCTCCACGCTCCGTTGCGCACTCTGATCGCTCGAACAACAGCAACCACGAACGCTCGATCTACACGACCCCAACACCACAATAACATAGCACGAACATTCGCATTTGTTCTCAACGATCGCCTCAGCACGAACTCTTCGCACTACGTCCTCAATGGATCGCCTCGGCCACGAAACTCCTCCAGCTAACACGAACGGTCCTCTAGAAGAACTCTCGATGGTGTCTAGTTGAGTCTGGACCCAACCCAACAAGGCTTACCTTGGTATTCTCGGTGTGAAAAAGGGTGGCCTTTCTGGTTTGGACTTTTGGTATGAGGCAAGAACAAAGGAGGAAAACTTGATATCGTACACGACTGGGCAAGTGGGAGAATGGCCGGGACCTTCTATTAGGTCCAATGCTTTCGTTTTAGATTTAAAAAGCTAAAGTGATCATTCTAGCAAAAGCTATGCGATTTCATTTGCTCGTTTCGTTTAAGCTCAGTCTATCGCCTACAGAACTACACGATCGTTTTACCTTGGGCTAGCGATTCATACTAGCTAAACTATGCAATCATTAATAAATATTGTTACGATCGTTAGGCTCGCCCACCATCGTTTAGTAAAATCCGAAATTTACCTGACAATTCGTGAGTTTCTTTGTCGAAGAGAGAAACTCAAATATCTTTTCAATCTTTTTGTAAAAATCTTTTTAAAATTAGGAAAAAACATTTCTTTTAAACTCACGATTTACATGATTCAATAACTACCCACTACTTGGTTATTTAAAAGAAAAAATAATTAATTGTCCAATAATTAATACTATTATATATATAAATGATTAACCCAACTTATCATACTATTTTTATTACCCTATAGTTTAATATTTCATCTCATGAAACATATAAACCATTAGTTCTTTTTCTATTCCATCGTACTTTAATGAAATCTATTTACATTCAATCCTCCACTAGATGTATCTCATACATCAAACCTTATTATATCATATATGTAATCAAATACCTCTGTCAATTGTGAACATTTTCAAATCAACACCAAGCGAACTGATCATCAACTGAATCCATTGAGCTACCAAGCGGGACCTCATGGACCTATAGCTCGAAGCTTCAACAGGTACGGAATAAACTGATAAACTCTTTAGTTCACAGATCCGATCATCCATTAACTGCCAGGCACTCACTAAAGGACTGATGCTGAACTCTTCTTACCACAGAGTATATTATGTTGTCCATCTTAACTAATGAGTAATGCGACAACCCTTCACAAGATCGGTTCGTAAGTACCAACTGGGCAATAACCGTTATGCCCCTATAGTTATATCTGTCTTCTTAGAGTACCACTGATGCTTCTCTAATGAACAAAAAAATTCATCAGTCCTACTATGACTGGGAGTCTTATCTCTTCCAAAGAGAAGTTGTGGCCACTATGTTCAAGCACTGGAATCAGCCCTTTAAAGGACCAATCTCTCTACTATATCCCTACCTTGGGGAAAGAAGGAATTCCATCTTTGTGGATTGCGTTCTTCAGTTCCCAGATCAGACAAGTTCCCCAAAGAAGGTAGGCATGTTGAGTTGGAAATCTGGCCACTCTTCAACCGCATACTATCAAAGACGCCCCTCAAAGGCAGAAGTTCCCAAAACACTCGGAATTGAGGTCGTGTCACCTATGGTCATTTTAGGTGAGATGTAAGGTCTCTGGTGATTAATCCGCATTATATTACAGATCTAGTTCATCTCGGTGGTCCATGATCTTATTACAAACTTTTCTGTATAGGACACCCCTGTTCGCAACGTCTCTTCCACATGAACCGGTTTAAAGATCTTACCTCGTATTAGTTTACAACACTTGCAAAACCTCTAACAAAGCGGGTCGTATCCATAGTGTAACCAGTGATAGGTTATCCCACCCCTGTAATCTTTATACTACAAACCTATTTATGGTTATCACGTTAAAGTATGATCACTTGTTATATCACATATACATGCTTAAGTTCACATAAGATAACCAAAGAGACCTTTGTTAGGATATTTGAGTAAATGCCAGAATTTAAATAACACATTATTTTTATTTCATTTGAACAATTGTGTATCTTTTTACAAAAACACGAGCTACGAGAGAATTGGAAACCACCAATCCCAACAAATCTTCCCACTTATCCTAATGACTTCGGGAGACAATGCTGCAATAACAATATAAAATGTACAATATATAATATAAACTAAAGGGCATTACCCCAGTATCCTCTCCCCCACTTGCTCCTAGACAAGATGTCTGCATGTTCCGCAGAACCCAGGACCTTTCTAGGTGACCTTCAAAACTTTAGCCTTGTAGTGGACTTTGTAAAGGGATCAGCAACGTTGTGCTCTGATGCGATCTTCTTAACTATTCACATCACCGCGACGCACAATCTCCCTGATCAGGTGATAATTTTCGTTTCTATGTGCTTACCCCGACGCCCCATGACTCCGAGGCTCCTTTCGATTTCCATAAGCCCCACTGTTATTCACAATATAGTTGTGATCCGGAAAATCATATTGGGAACCAAACTTCCAAATATGAAAGGAACTTCCTCAGCCAAACAGCCTCTTTAGCTGCTTCACAAGCCGCTACATATTCGGCTTCCATAGTGGAGTCCATGATGCATCCTTGCTTGATGCTTTGCCAGACTACAGCCCCTCCATTCAGAGTAAACATTGACCCCGATGTCGATTTGCAAGAATCTCTATCGGTCTGAAATTCAGAGTCTGTGTATCCTGTAAGGATCAGATCCTTATCTCCATACACAAGCATGTAGTCCCTCGTTCTCCGAAGATACTTGAGGATCATCTTGACCGTCATTCAGTGATCAAATCCTGGATTGGACTGATACCGACTGACAATCCCTACTGCATAGCAAATCTCAGGTCTGGTACATAGCATTGCATACATCAAGCTTCCTACAGCAGAAGCATAGGGAATTCGTCTCATCTCCCCAACTTCTTCAGATGTCCTAGGACGTTGATCCTTAGACAAAACGATTCCATGCCTGAAGGGTAACAAACCCCTCTTGGAATCTTGCATCATGTACCTGATCAACATTTGATCAATGTACGATGCCTGAGACAGGGCTAACCATTTGTTCTTGTGATCCCGAATGATCTGGATCCCGAGAACATATTATGCCTCACCCAAATCTTTCATTTCGAACTGGGCAGCTAGCCAACTCTTAATGTCAGTCAAATACCCTACATCATTCCCAATGAGTAGGATATCATCCACATACAGTACTAGGAAAGCTACTGAGTTATTGATGATCTTCTTGTAAACACAAGGCTCATCAACGTTCTGGTCAAAGCCAAATGATTTGACAGCAGTGTCAAATCTGATGTTCCAAGATCTAGAAGCTTGTTTCAGCCCATAAATGGACCTATTAAGCTTGCAAATTCTTTGCTCTTGATTTGGAACTATGAACCCTTCTCGTTGAGTCATATAGATGGTCTCCTTAAGATTACCATTAAGAAAGACAGTCTTGATGTCCATTTGCCATATTTCATAATCATAAAATGTGGCTATGGACAGGAGAATCTGGATAGACTTCAACATGACAACAGGTGCGAAAGTTTCCTCATAGTCAACTCCCTCAACTTGAGTATAACCCTTTGCCACGAGTCTAGCCTTAAAGGTTTGCACCTTTCCATCTACATCTCTCTTTCGCTTATAGATCCACTTACACCCAATAGGTCTTACCCCATCAGATGGATCAACCAGCTCCCAGACGTTATTGAAGTACATAGACTCCATTTCCTGGTTCATGGCCTTAACCCACTCATCTTTGTCAACATCATCCATTGCTTTCTTAAAAGACAACGGATCCTCGACCCCATCATTCGTAATGACGTTTTGGGCTCCGTCAAACCCATGTAGCGATCCGGTGGGTTCATAACCCTCCCACTACGTCGAAACAGTCTCAACTCTTGAGTCGGTTGACTAGACGTTTCGACCTCAACAACTCTTGTTGATCTGTCGGGCTGTTCAACAACTCTTATTGAACCCTCAGCAGTCTCAGTCTCACTAGAGATCTCACATAAAACAAGCTTACTTCGTGGCTTATGATCCTTCATATGGTCTTCTTCCAAGAAGATAGAATTAGTGGAAACAAACACTTTGTTCTCACTAGGATCATAGAAGTACACTCCTCTCATTTCCTTGGGGTAACCTACAAAGAGGCAAACCTTCGAACGTGGTTCCAACTTCTTTGGATTAGTCGCTAGCACATGTGCCGGAGAGCCCCAAATCCTAAAGTGGCGTAAACTACCTTTACGGCCTCTCCATAACTTAAAAGGTGTTTCAGAAACACTTTTCAAGGGAACCTAGTTCAGGATATAACATGCAGTCTTCACTACATAACCCCAAAATGAGTCTGGAAGATGAACATAACTTATCATAAATCGAACCATGTCCAACAAGGTCCTGTTTCTCCTTTCTGATACACCATTCTGCTGAGGTGTACCAGGGGCTGAGAGTTGGGATGCAATCCCATGTTCTATAACATAGTTCTTGAATTAGAGGTCCATATACTCTCCACAACAATCAGATCGTAGTGTTTTTATCTTCTTACCTAACAAGTTTTCAACTTTAGCCTTATACTTCTTGAACTTGTCAAGGGCTTCAGACTTATGTTGCATTAGGAAGAGATACCCAAACCTTAAATAATCATCTATGAAAGAGATGAAATATTCGTACCCATCTCGAGCTCTAACATTCATCGAACCACAGAGGTCTGAATGTATAAGCTCCAAGGCTTCCTCCAGTAAAAGGTCGTTTGGTCATCTTGCCTTTGAGGCATGATTCACATACTGACAAGAAGTTTTCTTCTAAACTCTTTAAAAGTACACTTTTCACCAACTTCTCAATCCTATTGAGGTTGATGTGACCTAATCTAAGATGCCAAAGATGGGCGTTTTCTTTTGGAGAAACCTTTGGTCTTTTAGCTGTTGTTGTCATACTGAACATTTTAGTGTTAAACAAGGCTTTTATGACTAATGACCTTAGTACATATAAGTTATTTTCCATTGAACCATAACTAATCTCCATTCCATTCTTGAAAATAAACACTTTATTCTTAGAAAAGGATACAATATAACCTTGTTCAATGAGACAAGAAACTGAGATTAAGTTCCTCTTAATATGCGGAACTACAAAAACATTATCCAGTAACGGATAACGTTTCTTGTCAACAAATAACTTCAGCCTGCCTACAGCAGCAACTGAAACAACCTCACCAGTATCGACTCGAAGAGTCATCTCTTCTTATGGCAACGTTTACCAAGAACTAAATCCTTGGTAAGAGAAACTGACATGATTGGTAGCACCTGAATCAAGGATCCAGGCAGAATCATCATTCTCTACCAGACATGTCTCCAAGACCAATAAATCATTGTCTTGTCTCCTCTTTTGGAGAGTAGTGGGATGGAGGTCGTTTGCCACAAAATTCATTTCACACGATTCTTTCCATTGTAAATAATCGGTCATGTTTAAAAGCTTTAAACGGAAATACTAACGAGTTGCTGAAAAGTAAAACATATTGACCTACGTTACGTTTTAAAAAAATACCCATTGTAAAACAACACAATATCCAATAAGGTTTTAGCAAAACTAACATGAACTCTAGCAATGACACTTCAAAGGTTTAGGACAAAAGTCGCCAAAGGGAGGTCAGTTATCCCTCCTCTGAATTGAGAAGTTATCAACCAGTCACTAATATCAGAACAACTCTTGTTTCTATAATGACAAGCCATCATTGATTTGGCCAAGAAATCATTAACTTACTTAACAATCTCCCGTAAGTGTGACCCACAATTTTAAGCCTTAGAGGTCCGTCCCAAAAGGCCAATCCAAAGGGAAAAAATCCGATTGGGGCAAAACCTAAAGCGACCCTATCCATTTCTGGAGTTCCCCTTGATATTGACCAACTGCACAAAACCCATCCGAAGGGGGACGCTCCGAAGGCGACACGAGGGCGTACAGAATGATCTCACGGTGTGAACCAATG
>NC_052358.1:45869857-45871897 GCF_009727055.1 Benincasa hispida
CTCCGCACAGCGCCCGCCTTCCGCAATCGTCTAACCGACCACGCAACCAATGCCACGCGATATGGTAAACGATTTACCCCATCGCTTAACATTAGCTAAATAATCATTTAGAAAATACTACACGATCGTCTAGAAAAAACTACTAAACGATCGCTTAGTTAAATCCCAACTAAGTAGTGCGACAACCCTTCACAGATCGCTTAGTTAAATCCCAACTGCCAGGCACTCCACTAAAGACCGATAGCTGAACTCTTCTTACCACAGATATATTATGTGTCCATCTTAACCAATGAGTAGTGCAACAACCCTTCACAGATTGCTCGTAAGTACAGTTGGGCCAATAATCGTTATGCCCCTATAGTTACATATGTCTCCTTAAGTACCATTGATCCCTCTAATGAACATAGGTCATAGTCCTACTATGACAAAGTCTTCTCTTCCAAAGAGAAGTTGTGGCCACTATGTTCAAGCCCTGGAATCAGCCCTTAAGGGAGTAATCTCTCTACTTATCCCTGCTTCAGGAAATGAGTGAATTTCATCTTGTGGATTGAGTTCCCAGCTCCTAGATCAGACAATCCCCAAAAAGGTAGGCATGTTGAGTTGGCAATCTTGCCACTCTCACCCATACTAATCAAAGGACCGCCTCTCAAAGGCAGGAGTTCCCAAAACACTCAGGATTGAGGTCGTGTCACCTATGGTCGTTTAGGTGAGATGTAAGGCTCTAGTATCAACAGCGTTATATACAAAATCTAGTCATCTCGTGGTTCAGATCTTATATAAACTCTTTGTATAGGACACCCCCGCTCGCACATCTCTACATGAATGGTTAGGATCTACCATCTGTAGTAGTTTACAATAGTTGCAAACCTCTACAAAGCGGGTCCTATCCGTAGTGTCACTAGGATCAGGTATCCCACCTTAATCCTTATACTACAGACCTATTTAGGTTATCACTTAAGGCATGATCCACTTGTATATCACATATACATGCTTAAGTTCACATAAGATAACTAAAGAGCTTTGTTTATTGGATATGAGTAAATGCCAGAATTAAATAACACTTATTTTATTCATTGAATAATGTGTATCCTTACAAAACAACAAGATTCCAGGAGAATTAGGACACTAATCCCAACAATTAACCGACTAATTTTAAACAACTTAAGTCTAGGTAATTTTTCCTAGTATAACTCTTATACCAGGATTTAACCTATGATGTCTAGATGATAAACCAATTTTATTACCTTACATCAATCATGCATGCTCAAAAAACTAGGGTTATTGACTTAGAAGCCAGTTTCATCTCCATGTAGGAGGTGTTATGAAACCGTCAACTTAAGTACCCCCAACCTTAGACAAGATCTCCCCAGGTAAGTAAACAACTCTTGTTTTATAAGTAATCGGCCTATTTTAACTCTTAAAAAGAAATCGATTGAATTGCACTTGTTAACCCTAGGTAAGCATGCAATTTGTCTTTGATATAGATTTTAAAAGTCTAGGTTTTTTTTTATAACAATTATAACCCTAGAACATGTTAGGATCGGTGTCCTAATTCTCCCGGAGTCTCGTTGTTTATAATTATACACATTGTTTTATGAATAAAATAATTGTTATTTCATTCTGGCATTTACTCATATCCAATAAACAAAGCTCCATTCTAATCTTATGTAAACTTAAGCATGTATGTGAGATATACAAGTGGATCATGCCTTAAGTGATAACCTAAATAGGTATATAGTATAAGGATTAAGGTGGGATACTTGATCCTTGTGACATTACAGATACGGCCCGCTTTGTAGAAGTTTGCAAGTGTTGTAAACTACTACAGATGGTAGATCCTGACCATTCATGTGGAGACATGGGGGTGGGGGTGTCCTATACAAAGAGTTTGTATAAGACTGAACCACGAGATGATTAGACTCTGTATATAACGTCGTTGATACTAGAGACTTACATCTCACCTAAACGACCATAGGTGACACAACCTCAATCCTGAGTGTTTTGGGAACTCCTGCCTTTAAGGGCGGTCCTTTGATTAGT
>NC_052358.1:45871922-46047228 GCF_009727055.1 Benincasa hispida
CTGATGTATGGGTGAGAGTAGCCAAATTGCCAACTCAACATGCCTACCTTTTTTAGGACTTGTCTAATTTGTGGAGTTGAACTCAATATGACAAGATGGAATTCACTCCTTCCCCGATGTAGGGGTAAGTAGATAGATTGCTTCCCTTAAAGGACTGATTCTGGGGCTTGAACATAGTGGCCACAGCTTCTTTTTGGAAGAAAGGACTCAGTCATAGTAGGACTATGACCTTATGTTCATTAGAGGATCAGTGGTACTTAAGGAGTTAGATGTAACTACAGGGGCATAACGTTATTGGTCGAGCTGTACTTACAAACGATCTATGAAGGGTCGTCGCACTTCTGATTGGTTAAGATGGACACATAATATATCTGTACTAAGGAGAGTTTAGCTGTCGGTCTTTAGTGGAGTGCTTGGCAGTTAACGAATGGTGGATCCCGTGACTAAAGAGTTCAGTCAGTTATTCACGTACCATTGAGCTTTCGAGCTACAGGTCCATAAGGTCCCTTTCATAGCTCAATAGATTCAAACTGAGGATCAGTTCTTGGTGTTGATTTGAAATGTTCAAATTGACAAGAGGTTATTTGATTATATATGATATATCGGTATGATGTATGAGATACATCTAGTGGAGGGTTAATGTAAATGAGATTTACAATAGTGCCATGGAATAGAAAAAGAGCTTTGGTTATACGTTTCATTAGATGAAATATTAAAACTATAGGTATAAATATATTATGGTAAATTAGTTATCATTTTTATATTTTATAATAATATTAATTATTGGAATAATTATCTCTTTTTTCTTTAATAACCAATTGAGTGGGGGTATTGTGGTTTTCATGGTAACCGTGAATAAAAGGAAAAATATTTTTCCTAATTTTAGAAGAATTTGCAAAATGTTGATTTTGAGATTTCCAATCTCGGAAAGTACTCACAGATAGTTGTCAAGTAAATCAGATTTACTAAACGACAACTTAGAGTTTATTTAAACGATCGTGGAGTCTTCTACACGATGACACTCAGCTAGACGACGAGCTAGACGATCGTATAGCTTTTTCCTAAACGATGGGCATCGACATATACAATAGAATTGTTTAATCTCCACTAGCTCAATCGTTTACACAATTGTTTTTTTCCTCGATTTTCTACCTCTGACCAAGTCCACACAGAGCCCACCCTCTGGATTTCTCACACCAAGAATACCAAATAACCTTATTGGTGGTGTTATACTCAACTTGACACAGTCGAAGTTCTGTGGAGGTCGTTCGCAATGTTCGAGGTGTTCGTGACCGTGGTGATCGCTTAGTTTGAGTTCGCTGTGTTCGTGCAATGTAGCGTCATGTTGTGAACGAACGTTCATATGTTGTTGATCGAGCGTCGTGATCAAGGAATTTGAAGATGAGTTTACAAAGGTTTTGTTGATTCTTGTCCTTGATCTATAGTAAAGCATGTTGTAATTTTCTATATTATGCATAACTGTATGTTTCTGTTTGTGATTGTAATTGTAATGTTCATATATGATTGAAAATTTCAAAAAGATCATTTCACTGCTCATGGAATCCTCGTGTTCGATTTCCTTCAATTGGTATCAGAGTCAGGTTAACACTAACATGCTTCCACATGCAATTTCAATTCATCTATAACATGCTTCCTTAAAAAATCATGTTTTTATCCTATGGTGTTTTTAAACTATATGGCATTACTTTATACATTATAACACTTTATAACATATAACAATACATCCACATGCTTTATCCTATAGTAGGGTTTTTTTAAAACTGTACTTTATGCACACATAATAAAACCAATATCATACATCACATGCATAATACTTAAAACAACACTTAAAATGGATGGTTTTGCATTAAAAACAGACTAAAAATCTCTTCTTGACAACTTAGAGTTAGTTAAACGATCGTGGAGTCTTCTTACACGATAGACACTCAGCTAGACGACGAGCTAGACGATCGTATAGCTTTTCCTAAACGATTGGGCATCGACATATACAATAGATTGTTTAATCTCCCACTAGCTCAATCGTTTACACAATTGTTTTTCCTCCGATTTTCTACCTCTGACCAAGTCCACACAGAGCCCACCCTCTGGATTCTCACACCAAGAATACCAAGATAACCTTATTGGTGGTGTTATACTCAACTTGACACAGTCGAAGTTCTGTGGAGGTCGTTCGCAATGTTCGAGGTGTTCGTGACCGTGGTGATCGCTTAGTTTGAGTTCGCTGTGTTCGTGCAATGTAGCGGTCATGTTGGACGAACGTTCATATGTTGTTGTGATCGAGCGTTCGTGATCAAGGAATTTGAAGATGAGTTTACAAAGGTTTGTTGATTCTTGTCCTTGATCTATAGTAAAGCATGTTGTAATTTCTATATTATGCATAACTGTATGTTTCTGTTTGTGATTGTAATTGTAATGTTCATATATGATTGAAATTTCAAAAGATCATTTCACTGCTCATGGAAATCCTCGTGTTCGATTTCCTTCAATTGGTATCAGAGTCAGGTTAACACTAACATGCTTCCACATGCAATGTTCAATTCATCTATAACATGCTTCCTTAAAGAAAATCATGTTTTATCCTATGGTGGGGTTTTTAAAACTATATGGCATACTTTATACATTATAACACTTATAACATATAACAAATACATGCCACATGCTTTATCCTATAGTAGGGTTTTTTAAAACTGTACTTTATGCACACATAATAAAACCAATATCATACATCACATGCATAATACTTAAACAACACTAAAATGGATTGGTTTTGGCATTAAAACAGACTAACTAACTAAATTATTACAAAATTCAGCAAGCAGCTCCCTCGAACCGGCTCAAAAACTTCAAAAAACTAGGTTAAACCGGCTCAACCAAGCCGAATCGAACCGGTCAACGCTTGCAGATCAGGTCAACGGCTGGAGCAATCTAGGCACGTAGGTTGGCGAGCGGGTTGCGAAGCAGGTCAGATGGAGGTAAGCAGGTGCGCGCGGGACTTACCAAACTAGGTTGGACACTATGAGTAGACGCGCGAGGAAGCTTCAACGAATCAGGTCGGATGGCACTGCGGGTCGGGTCGAAAGTGGATCTGAAAGCTTAAATGGGTCTCTAAGGCATCTTTTTTCCAAATCTATTGGGCCAGCTTTGAGTTTCGAACAATTATTTTGTACAAATGAAAGCCTAATTGGACTCTAATGACTCCATAAAAATTACATTTGCAAACACATTAAAACTTCATATACATGTGAGCATTACAAATTTCATCAACAAAATTAAATTGAAAAAAACTAATGCCAAAACCATAATGTATCACATATTGGTCCACCAACGCATTCATCATATGAATACGTAAAACCCACAAATGCGAAAGAAAACGTAGATTAATGCATGGCTCTGATACAATTAATGGAACAAAGAAAGCCATGTCATCGAACAAGAAGCACATGGATTCTCATAAACGCCTCTATTACAAGTAAATTAACTAAGGATTAAGCATGCAAAACAGGTTAGAAATACAACCTTTTTAGTTTCCACAAGATTCTTACTCTCCGTGATAGCAACATCAACATTCACAGCGATAAAATCTATCGCATATTCTGCACAGTTGAATAGAACACAGGATTTGTTGACATCGATCCTTTACTCAAGAATTTTTGATGAAAGTAATGGGGAATTTCACTAATATTTTGTTAGAATGCTCAAAGAGAGAGTTTTATGGAAGGATAATAACTGTCAAAGTCAAATAAGATTAGATTTTGCATTTTGGAAATACAAAAAACCTATTTTAAAACAAAACACATCAAGCAAAAAAGCCTTTCTGATCATCAGAAACCTGAACAATTTACACACTCCAAACTCACATAGCATGAATAAAGTTGAGATGTCAAGACTTTAGCATTGAAACACTTCATAATCCACTTAGTGGAAAAATCCAACAATTTGATTTTTCCACTAACTAATTTTTTATTAAAAAAAAATGAAATAAATTTTTCAAATTTTAGAAATTATTTAATAAAAAAAATTTTAATTAAATAAAATAAATAATTTAATATCATATATTAAATTGACTTTTACATCTAATTTTGATTAATTACATTAATAAATTTTTAAAACACTTTCATGCTAATATTTTATTAAAAGATACTATCCAAAAATAATTAATTAATTGTAAATTATATCTTATATAAAATACAATTTTCCCTAAAGACTGAATTCGAACATTTCAAATTCTCACTTGACATAGTTCTTCAATTTTGTCCGTAGTGAGCTAGTAATGAGACCCTATGGACCTATAGACCATGGGCTCCAACGATCCGAGACTAGCCGGCAAAACTCTTTAGCCTAGTTAATCAACATTCGTTAACTAACGGGACTATCCACTACAGCCTGTAGTTGCACTTCCCTCACTGTAGATATATTATGTGTCCATTTGATATAACCGTCATTGATAAGTTGTTCCTTCATAGGTTATTCATAACCTCAGCTAGGTCAATTACCATTTTACCCCTGAGTTACATCTTTTCTCCTTAAGTATCACTGTCCCTCTAATGAACAATTGATTTAGTGTCTTAATCACTAAATCTATTCATTCTCAAGCCAACGAGAGGATAGAGCCCTTTGTTCAAGACTTAAGATTAGCTCTTAAGGGAACAACCTTTTTACTATCCCTAAACTGGGTAGGAGTGAATTCTATCTTGCAAATTCTCTGTCCCTAGTTATCTACCCGGTCTTATCCTTGTAATGGGAGGCATATTGAGCAGCGCTGTTGAGCTTACCCTCACCTATGCAGATCAAGGGACAATCCCGAATAAAAAGGAGTTCATAGATAGCTCAAGATTCAAAACAAGTTATCTAGGTTATCAAGAAGTGAAATTAATCGGTGTTAACAGTAAACGGTGTTAATATGTAACAGTGATTATTTCGTGGTCAGTCTTACACAATCTCATCGTGTAAAACACCCCCGCTCACATGTCTCTACATGAACGAATTGATCACTTCATTTATGATACTTTACAGCATTTGTAATAATCATAAAGCGGGCCATATTCAATAGTATCTCCATAAATAGGTACCTAATCTAATCCAAGTACTATAGACTGTTTAGGCTATTATACTCAAACTTGATCCAGTTTATGTCTCCACATAAAATCCAAATATTCATAACAATAGCCAAGGGTTCGTAGTTTATTGAATTTAGAGTTATCAATTCATTTTCATTCAACAAAATTTGTCTGAATAAACTTCATGTATGTTTACTGTTTATAAACTACGAGTTTTAGGATATACAACCTAACATCATTAAGACTCAATTGTCCACAATTACTAACACTTTGAATAAATTGGTTGTAAAAGGTCAAGCTTTTAATTCACCATCCATAGTCTCCCAAGCAGTTGTGGCATCTGAATCTCAACAAATTTGGGAAACACAAGAGAGTGAGACGACCAATTATGTTGATAGAGGACATTAAAGAGGCCACTAACAAATTCCTACTCACTATCATCCTAGTTTAAGAAATCATGAGAATTTTTCCCATGCTAATAATAAGAATGTTTTGTAGACACCCCATCGTTTTTCTGGTGCAGGCATATCAAATGTAGAAAGGAAATCCGCTCTAGAGGAAACAATGTTAGAATTTGTGAAAGAGTCTAGAGAAAGAACCATAACTTTAGAGAACACAGTTCAGACTCATGGGAAGACAATTCGGAATATGGAGGTGCATCTTAGTCAAATTGCCACTTCCCTTCAAATAATGCAAAAAGGTAAATTCCTCAATTGTCCTAAGAAGAATCCAAAAGAGAAATGAAAGGCCTTAACATTGAGAAGTGGGAAAAAGCTGGCCACTCATTTGGTAGATGACGATGATGATGAGCCACTTGAATAAGAAGTAGAAGAGCTCAATATGAATCTAGTGAAACACATAAACCTAGGGAAGTTGCTAAGGAATAGCAATCAAAGGAAAAGGTAAATGAACCATAATCATCTTCAAGTAAGTCTTCTACTCCTATAACTTTTGTGCCTAATAATATTCCTTATCCTCAGAGGTTCAAGAAAAAGAAGTTAGATGAGCAATTTTCTAAGCTTTTAGGGATTTTTAAGAAATTGCATATTAATATCCCCTTCTTAGAAGCTTTAGAGCAAATGCCTAATTATGTGAAATTCATGCAAGATATTCTGTCGAAGAAGAATGGATTTAAGAAATATGAGATGATTGGTTTGACTGAAGAGTGTAGTGTTGTGCTGCAGAAAAAGCTACCACAAAAGCTCAAAGATTCATGGAGTTTTACTATCCCTTGTACCATTGGTTCATTAATTGTTTCTAGAGCTTTGTGTGATCTTGGTGCTTCCATTAATTTGATGCTTTTATATATTTTTCAGGATGCTTAATGTTGAAGATGTGCAACCCACTACGATCTCTTTGCACCTACCTAATAGATATTTGACATATCCTAAAAGTCTTGTTGAAGATGTTTTAGTTAAGGTTTACAAGTTTATTTTTCTTGCATATTTTATGGTGTTGGACATGGAGAAGGATTTTGAAATTCCTATCATGTTGGGGTGCCCATTCTTAGCCACTAGAGAGCTTTAATTGATGCCCAAAAAGGTGGATTAGCTTTGAGGGTGAATGATGAAAAGGTAGCCTTTAATATCTACAGGTCTTTGAAACACCATGATGAGGTTAGCTCTTGCAATATGATAAATGTGATTGATAGAACTGTTGAGGAACATGCTAATGTCTTACTTGCTAGAGATATTTAGAACAGAGCATTGTAGATTTTGGTTGTGATGATGCTGACATATGTTTAGATGACATTGCGTGGTATGCTAAATATTTAGATAGTCTACAAGTTTGTAGCTAAATGTATAAGCTCATGTCTCTTGAGTATTTGCATGTTGTGAGTGAGATAGAGAAATCTATTATGGATTTAAAGCAATTGCCTACTCATATGAAATATGAATTCTTAGATGGTTCTTCTTCTTTTCCTGTTATTATTTATGCTAATCTGAATGAATGTGAAGAAGAGAATTTATTAAGAGTGTTAAGGGACAATAAATCTGCTATTGGTTGGTCTATTGAGGATCTTAAGAGGGTTAGTCTATCAATATGTATGCACAGAATATTGATGGAAGATTCCTTTACTCCTTCAGTAAAACATCAAAGGAGACTAAATCCCACCATGAAGGATGTGGTTAAAAAGGAAGCTTTGAAACTTTTGAATACAGGGATTATTTGTGATATTTCTGACAGTTCTTGGGTGGGGCCTATGCAAGTTGTTCCTAAGAAAGGTGGTATGACTGTGATTAAGAATGATAAAAATGAATTCATAAATAATAGATTAGTGATATGATGACGTGTTTGTATCGATTATGGGAAGTTAAACAAAGCTACTAGAAAAGATCATGTTCCACTTCCAAGGCCCTTTGCCAAATACCTAGAGAAATGTGGAATCATCCCACAATACACTATGCGGGGCAAACTCAACATGAATGGTGTGGTAGAAAGACGAAATAGAACACTTAAGAATATGGTAAGAAGTATGATTAGCCATTCTTCTTTATCAGAATCTCTCTAAGGTGAGGCACTAAAGACTACAACATATATCCTCGATAGGGTACCTAGTAAAGCAATAGTTAACACCCTTTATGAACCGTGGACACGAAAGAAGCTTAGTATTAGGCATCTTCACATATGGGGTTGTCCAACTGAGGCTAGGCCTTACAGATCTAATAACGGAAAATTAGACTCAAGAACTATTAGCTACTATTTTGTTTAGTATTCTTAGCGCTCTCGGGGTTTCAAGTTTTATGATCCCACTTTTAGATCATTGTTTGAGACAGGAAATGCTAGATTCCTTGAGGATGTTGAGTTTGGGGGGAAGGTAACATAAGGAAAGTTGTCTTTGAAGAGGAATTAGTTTCTTTTCCTAATGTGGTTATAGATGATGCTCAGGCTCCAATTCCTGACATCACTATTGAACCAATTATAGATCAAGAAATATTGAAGTCCCCATTATTCAACTTGAGATTCAAACTCAACAACCTCAAGAAGTGTCATTAATGAAATCTACTAGAGAAAGAAGAAGTGCAATTCCAGATGATTATATTGTGTTTCTTCAAGAACATCAAGTGATGGAACACAAGACATACGCAGCGAAAAAAGGACCTAATTACACTCTAATTGCTTTTAATTAAAAGGAAATTAGTATGCAATTGAAGGAAAAAATAGTAAATTAAAAATTACCTTTGGAGCTCCCGAAAACCGCTTTTCCTCGATGAATCTCGACCCAAACTCTTCCGGACCACCACTAGAGTTGACCTACTATCCTCTGGACTCAGAACCGGATTGTAAGACCTGGTGGATGAAGAAACCGAGAGAGAGAAAGAGATGGAGAAATAAATGAAATTTTGGGTTAGGTTTGGGTTTTGAATTTGCTCCAAAGTAGTGATTTTTCCAGCCCAAATTTAGAAAACAATTTTGGAAAAATGGCCAAAAGTTTTTAATCCAAATTCAAAGCCCATATTTATAGAAAAAAGCCATGCAAAAATTGCATGAAATCAATTTATAAAAACCCAACATCTAGAATCCACTATCTAAGTGGGCTTAATGTTTCCACTATAAGCCAACACCTAACCCACTATTTTGTTAGTGGAATTATCCAGCAAAAGTTTGGATTTTCCAACTAACTTTAGTCAAAGGGCAAAATAGTCATTTTGTCAAAGTCAAACTTTGACCAAAAAGTTAACATTTTGACTTTTATGATTTTTTCTGTGTTGACTAATTTTGACCTCCTGAGCATGAATCCCCATTCATTTTCTCGAAATTCAAATCACATTTGAATATAAGATCGGTCAAAGTTTGACTTTTCAAAGTCAAAAGTCAACTCTTTGACTTTTTACATCTTTGACCATTTCCATTATTTTTGAGCTTCCGAATATAAACGTATTCATATTCTTGATATTTGAATCACATTTAAATATTAAAACTATATCTCTAAACTGAAAAACCCGACCACTATATCACATATATTTGTCGGTTTCTCTCTCTTCACCTAATTCGAATCATTCTATCATATTGTTCTAAGTTTATTCTATATGAGCTAGTAGAGGAACCTAATGGACCTATAGATCATGGACTCCAACGATTCAAGATTAGCTAGCTAAACTCTTTAGATGGAGCTAATCAACATTCATTAACTCACGGGTCATTCCATTATAGTCCCATAGTTGCATTCCCCTCACTATAGATATATTTGTATCCATATGATATAACTATGATTAATAAGTTAATCCTTCACAGGTTGTTTGTAATCTCGGCTGGTCATAAAAACTGTTTTACCCCCGAGACTACATCTTATTCCTTAAGTTCCACTAATCCTCTAATAAACAATTGGTTTAAGGTCCAACCTATAAGCCGAACCCCTCTCGGGCCAAGGAGAGGGTGGGGCCCCTTGTTTAAGACTTGGATTCAGTACTAAAGGGAACAACCTATCTACTATCCCTATAATAGGTAGGAGTGAATTCCGTCTTGCACCCTATGTTCCTAGCTATCCACCTGATCTTACCCCTGAAATAGGAGGCTTATTGAGCCAGCGATATTGAGTTGCCCTTACCTATGCAGATCTAAGGATAATTCCAAGTGAACAGGAGTTCATAGTTAGCTCAGGATTAAGATTAAGTTACCTAGGTCATCAATTAACGAAATAGCCAGTTTTATACATAAAACAGCGTTTAGAACGTAAAAAGTGACTATTTCATGGTTCAGTCTTATGTAAACTCTTTACATAGGATGCCCTCACTTTCATGTCTCCACATGAACGATTTAGGATCACATCGTTTGTACTAACTATAAAATGGGTCGCATCCATAGTGTCCCCAGAATAAGGCGTCCAACCTTATTCATATACTATAGACCATTTTGGCTATATATTTGAACTTGATTCACATTTATGTCACTACATAAAGTTCAAACTACGTTAAATAGCCTCAGGACCTTAGTTTATTGGATTCAAGATTACAATTTCAATAATAATTTTATCGAAAAACAAAACAGAATATATTTATTAATTTACAAACTACGAGTTTTAGGACATAAAATCCAACATCAGGATGATGTGGCATAATGGAAGATGATCCAATCAACTTCCAACAAGCTCTACAAAGTTCTAACTCTCAAAAGGAATAAATGTTGCGGAAGAGGAAATAAAGTCCATGAAAGACAATGACATATGGGAACTTGTCGAATTTCCATTAGGAGAGGAACTCATAGGTTGTAAATGGATATTTAAAACCAAAAGGGATTCACATGGCAAATATATAAGGCTCGTCTTGTTGCAAAGGGTTTTACTCAAAAGGAACACATTAATTACAAAGAGACCTTCTCTTCGATTTCATCGAAAGACTCTTTCAGGGTAATCATGAAACTGGTAGCTCATTTTAATTTAGAGCTACACCAAATGGATGTAAAAACTACATTTCTCAACAGGAACATTGATGAGACGATTTATATGGTGCAACCAGAGAACTTTGTGTCTGGTAATTCAAAGTCTATGGTGTGCAAATTAAAGAAATCTATCTACGGTCTCAAGCAAGCCTCTCGTCAATGGTATCAAAAATTCTATAAAGTTATTGCCTCCTTTGGTTTTGAGGTGAATATAGTGGAAGATTGTGTATATCACAAGTTCAGTGGGAGTAAATCAATCTTTCTGGTGTTATATATTTATGACATACTCATAGCAAGTAATGGTATAGGTTTATTGCATGACACTAATAGATTTCTCAAAAGAAATTTTGAGATGAAGGATCTTGGTGATGCTTCTTTTGTATTAGGAATTGAAATACTGTGAGATCATTCTCAAGGTATTTTGAGATTGTCACAAAAGAACTACATTGAAAATATTTTGAGTAGATTTGGCATGAAAGATTGTGTACCAGGAGATACCCCAGTCGCTAAAGGTGATAAATTTCATTTAGGTCAATGCCCCAAGACCAAAATCGAGACTAAGGAGATGCAGAAGGTTCCCTATGCATTGGTTGTTGGAAGTCTAATGTAAGCTCAAGTGTGTACGTGTCCAGATATTATGTTCATAGTTGGAGTGTTAGGCAGATATTTGAGCAACTTGGGGATGGATCATTGGAAAGCAGCCAAACGGGTTTTGAGGTGTTTATAGAGAACAAAAGATTATATGCTCACTTATCGGAGATCAGAAGTTTTGGAAATCATTGGATATTCTGATTTCGATTATGCAGGATGCCAAGACACTTTGTGATCCACTTCAGGTTATATCTTCATGTTGGCTAGAGGAGCTTTATCTTGGAAAAGTGTTAAACAAACACTTGTGGCTTCTTATACCATGGTTGCAGAGTTTATAGCATGTTATGAGGCATCCAATCATGGAATATGGTTGCAAAATTTTGTCACTAGGCTGCGGATAATGGTTGGCATAGAAAGACCACTAAAATTATTTTGTGATGATAAGTCGACAGTAATGTATTCCAACAACAATAGAAGCAATACAAAGTCAAAGCATGTAGACGTAAAGTTTCTGGTTGTTAAAGAAAAAGTTCAGAATGGTCAAATTTCGATAGAACATATAGGAACAAACTATATGGTGGTAGATCCATTGACAAAAAGGTTTACCATCTAAAGTTTTTCATGAGCATGTTGCTCGCATGGGTGTCAGTCACTATTCTGATTCCATGGTTTAGTGGGAGTTTGTTATTAAGGATATTCTTTGACCTTAATTTGTTTATTTTCTATATAGAATAAAGTTGATGGTTTAAGTTTTATTATCTGAACTTGTTTATTATGCATGTGATTTTGCAAATACGGTTTAGCATAAAGTTTTAAGAATGATCTCACTAAGGAATTTGAACCAGTTGCGAATAGGCATAATCTAGATCACTTTCTATGTAGTTTCCATGCTATCCATCCATATTTGATCTATGTCATTGAATATATTGGAATTGGTGATAAAGGAATGTCTAGTTACGAGGGTAGTGACAAAGTCGCCTTGATTTTTTGCTAATACAGGAGACGGGCCAGATTGAACTAAAGGAGAATTCTATTATTGAAATAACTTGTTTATGCACGCTTAATGTTTATATGATTTAATTATATTAGACACACAGACATAGTCCAAGTAGGAGATTGTTAAATATATTTAAATAATAATATGTTTAATTAAAGTATGTTCTATGTATGTGGATTAATAATTTATTATTTTATTAGATTGGGTCTAATTAATTAAGGCCCTAGATTCCTAATTGAGTATGGACTTAATGGATCTCATTCCTAGATAATTAGAATTTAATGGAAACCCTAATTAAATCCTAATTGAACTAGTATATAAATATACCTTAGACTATGGTCCCCAATATACCAAAACAATAAGCAATCAATCTTTCTTAAATCCCATCTAGAGAAATATCTAACTTAGGGCATTCAGATTTTTTGTTGAGGAAGACAATAGCCATTTAGACCCATTATCAATTTGGAGTCAATTTGGAGTCATTATCAATTCGTCAATAAAATCTGGTACAGATATATTTTTTACGCATGAATGATCCTAGAGATTATTTATTCAATATAGATATAAAGTAATTATGCTAACACAACCATCTTTAGCTCCTCCGTCGATGACCCTGCTTGAACCTCCACCCCGTCGAATTATGTGTTATCTCATCTTTCCTACACTCCATGATGATGGAGAATTTAATGTTCCTTCTGGACCTAACCATGGAGAGAATGAAAAAAAAATATTGGGTTGAGCCAATGTATAGAAAGATTTTAGCAAAATCTTTTCAAATTAAAGAATTGATTTAGATTTAAATTCGATTATTTTTGCTTAAATTAAAAATATATATATATATGAAGATAATGTGAATCTACATGTATTGGCTCTAAATTAGATATTATGGCTATCCAAATTTATCTAAATTTCTTTTAAAATTTGGTCAACATTCTAAGTTTTATCCTAAATTCAAATTATTCAATTTTAACTCTTTATCTTCATGTCAAAAATAACTTGTGAGTACAACTTCCAAATTCAAATTTTATCTCAAATTCAAATCATCTCAATTCGTTCTCGATTTAAATCAAGCAAATCAAATTGAAGATGAAATCTTAAATTTACCTCCAACCAAATTTAGCCACATTCCAATCTTTTTTAATCCAAATTCAAATCATTCATATTTTATCTTCAACAAATTCAAACTGAGGGTAAAATCTCTAGATCTATCTCAAATTAAAGTTTAGAATATAAGTTTTGGTCATAGTCCAAATTTCATCTCAATTTCAAGTCATCAAGCTTAGACTTTTGCACAATTAAAATTGAGGGTAAAATATCAATCTTATCTCAAATTAAAGTTTGGCCATAATCCAAATTTTATTCAAATTTCAAATCAAACTTATGTACTCAACTCATAGTTTGATTAATTTGATACATCAAATATAGTCAAAATCAAGAGTGAGTAAACTGTATTTTGATTCCAACTTTGTCTTTTTCGAGAGTCACTCACTCATACATGTGCATAAATCTTGAAAATAAAGCATTGGTTGAATGAGAAATTTTGGACCAATCACAAATTGCTATGTCATTTCTCAAAGTTAATGGCGAAATTATAAATAATTGAATTGAGACTAATCGAAAGTTGACATGTATTCCAAATTAAAGTTGAAGACATAGAAAAATTCTAATGATGCCATGTGTTCTCACTATGATCGTTGGATTGAATAAAATTAATTTGATCCAATATGATATTATTATTTGGGGTAAAGTCCAACTAAACTCAAAAATAGGCTTAATTTGACCCAATGGCAATTAAGACACAAAACCAACTAGTTGGGCCCAAGGGCCAGGTCCATGGACTAACCAAACCCAAGCCCACTAAAGAATCTATAAATAAAGTTCTCTTCATTTGTAGAGGCAAGAAAATTCACACTCCAGAGAGTCCAGAGAGAATTCTCTGCACACACAAGTATCCTGGAGATACAAAGTATCCAAGACTTTGGCTAAGTTTCTTCCAAGACTTTGACTTCAAGAACAACACGCGCTCCACTTCCTCAAGTCAAGCATATATATTCAACTGAGAGAAAGGATTAAGTACTAGAGATCGAACCACATTCATATCAAATCTACGTCAACACAAGTTCAACTCCACGAAACAAGTTTCTCTAAAAATCTTGTGCGAACGACTACCAAAAAGCTTGGAACAAGTCTGGTAAACCTAACAAAAGGTTGGGGATGTTTCATTTGTGGAGGCCCTCAAAGAGCCCGTGACTACCCAAATCAAGATAACAATAATAAAAGTTTCGTAAGGGAGCTGGAGCAGACAACCATAAAAACAAAGAAAATATCTTCTTTCTAAAGAGATTCTTTTCAAAACTATTATATGTCCAAGGTCCAATATTGAAAGAATTTTTTAGGTTTTCCTTAACTTTGTCCCTCAAACGAGTACCGACATAAGCATAACTATTAGATAATATATAATTAAATTAACCTTCACTCACTTGCTTAAGCTTTTGAGTCAATTGGTAATTTAAGATGACATCAGAGCAAGTAGTCCAGTGAGATCTTTTATTCAAACCCCCTGCAATTGTTGTTTTCTTCTCAATTAATATTCATTTTCACTTGTTGGATCTTCTTTGTATTTCAAATCCATAAGCGGGGAGAGTATTAGATGATATATAATTAAGTTTATTTTCACTTACTAACTTAAACTTTTGGGTCAATTGATGATTTAAGACATAACCCGACTAATATAAACTTGTACTATCAATTTAAATCCTAAATTTTCATTAGTAAACCAATTAGACATTTCAATGAGTGATTTGTATCTATTTTCATTTCATTTAAAACTACCTCAAAATCACTTAAATAATGTTGTTCTTCTCAAAAAAAATCAAAATTATTATGTAACATTTTCTTTACAAGTAGAGAAAAATAGTGGTAGTGAAGCAATGAAAAAACGTTAGCATCTATTTGATTCTCATTTTGTTTTCTAATTTATATTAATAATTGCTTCTATAGAAATCTTATATACATATGAAATTTAAACATTAATAGTTTTAAAATAAACTTCTAACTTTGAAGTTGATAGTACAAACACCATGTCAATTCATGAATTATGTTCATTTTGACATATAATCTCGAATAATAGTGGTATACTGGACTTTTTTTCCCCTAATTTCTTTTTACTGGTATATCAATTAATTAATCTTGATTAGAAAAGTGTTGCACAATAAATGTACGTTAAAAGTGAAAACTTCTTTTTTTTTCTCAACCAAATATGTAACAATCATAAATAAAAATTTGACTTTGGGACAATTATTTAATGAAGATGAATTAACACAATTGCTTGATTTCGTCACATTTCAAAAGATTAGTTAATTTTAGGGATGGGAGTAGGATGGATGCGTTGACAAATATTATATTTCGTTTTTTTAATTCAACGATTGTATGATGAGATTTGAAGTATGCTTTTTAAAATACTAATTAATATCTTATCCACTAAACTATGTTTGAATTTATTGATATTTCATCCTTTCAATCTTTTTTCATTTAGTGTTATATATCAACCTTTTTTTCCTTTCTAAATACGTTGGATTTGACACAATTTTAAATTAATTTTTTAACAATATTTTCCTATGGTTTGTTCTCTTTCAAACAAATTATCTTCTAAATCACCAACAAACCAAAATGTTTAAGTTCACAGGTTTTAATAAATTAAATTTTATAATGTGCTTCCCTTCACTCTTATAGTCCATTCATATGCATCATATGATAGTTTTCATTATTTTATTTTATTTTATAAGTTAAATTACATTATCGATCCATATAATTTGAAGTAAGTTAGAATTTAGTTTCTATAGTTTAATAAAATTCTTTTAAATAGTTTTTATTGTAAAGACTATTTATGCGGGGTTTATCAAAACCATAGAAATTATTTATAAGGTTTAACCAAATCGATTAAATTCTAACTTTTCAAATCATAGTGGACTAAATTTTAATTTTTTCTAAACTATAGGGATCAATTTTATAATTTAGTCTTTTTTTGGTTTAAAGTTTGCTTCTTGAGCTTTTTTTTTTTTTTTTTCTTTTTTAAATCTCTATGTTTGGAATTGGAGGGATTTAATATTTGTTAATAACTTTGATGTCATTTTAATTAGAGTTCTCTTTAATTTTCAAGCGGCCTTCTTGTATTTTTTGTCAAACACTAAGATAGCACCGCAATGAATTAAATGGAAGTACGTTTTTCTTTCCATATTTGCACAAAAGGTGTTCGAGTATTGAAATAGCAGCCTTTAGGTACCCATATTTTAATCTAATTACTCTTGAAGCCTTGGAGTTGGTGCACACACATAGAGGAAGTCCATAACAAAGGATAAATAGTGAATCGGAACATAATTCAAAATATATCATCGCCCAATAGATTAATTCAATCTTCAAATTTATTGAATAAAAAAAAATGATGAATTTGGTGTAAAAAACCACTTGTTGAATTTTAAGAAAAGAGTGATGAATTTAGTCGGAAAAAAATTATGAATGTAACAATCAGATTCAAAATATTAGTAGATACAATACAATATTAAAAAATTTGTAGATATAATAAAATTTAGATATAATTCCTTGAGTCTATCATTGATAGATTTTGCTATATTTGTAATTTTTTAAAAATATTATTATACACTTAACTATTAGACCTAAAAGTTCAACATGTTGCAATTTCCTAAAAAAATACTCAAAAAATTTCAAATTTATGTTTATTTGATCAATGATTTTTTTTTTTTAATATTTATAAAGTATTTAAACTTTCAATTTTATGTTTGATACATCCATAAATTTTCAATTTTATCTAATAACTTATTGACTTATTCAACATTTTTTTAAAAATAAAAATAAAAAGTGTAGGTTTCTATTAAACATCGAGTTCAATTTTAGGTCAAGTTTACCAATAAGTAATAAAAATTAATATAATTGTAATGGAACTTAATGATAGATCAATCGTCATGGGTCATAATCGCAAATGTAATTGGATTGTTTATTATCCGTTTACTTAAAATTATGAATTTTGTTATATTTACTGTTACATTTATCTTGGAGGGTAACGTAACAGTAAGGATGTCAAAATTCATATTTGCTTCTTTGGAATAGTAACAATAATGATACGACGTAATTTTTAGGCACATTTAGATTAAGTGTCCTCTGCTTGTCAATCAATTTACGTTTCTTGATTATGAGCCCTACTTCAGTATGAAGGTAGAATACAAGTAAACAACACCAAAGACAATCAAATATAACTCATTTTTTATATTACTATTGATTTATCATATTTTCATCGGATAAACGTGACCTTATATGGAAGAGATCAATTAACCTTTTAAAAAAATTGTCAAGATTTGAAATCGACTTCATGTACTTGTTACATAATTGAAAATGAGATTTCTAAAAGAACAAAAGCTTCAATTCAACCAAAGTTGACCATAACCCCACCCCACTGCAACCAATCGGAGACTATGAATAAATGGGGACAAAATTCCATTCCTGCGATGAGAATTTTCTAGAAATTGAAATTTTGAATAAGCCATCAAAAAGAAAAGGGAGAAAGAAGAAGAAACGTATAAAAAAAAAAAAAAAAAAAAAAAAGAGTTAAAATGGTAATTTCATAGGGTGATGACATCTACAAAATACCAAATTTCATTGATTTTGAAACTTAAAATCCAATTTTAAAAATTAATAGATTTTGACTCTTTGCTTACGTTAACACCATGAGAAATTATCACTTTAACTTCAATGCATATCTACATTCTTCTTTGTGTTTACAACTGCTCAATGCTCAATCTACAACAACAACAAAAATCTGCATTATTTATGCATTTGTCTTCTTCTTTCACTTATGCATTCTTGTTCTTCTCTTGCTTCTTTTTCTTCTGTTTCTTATTGGTTCTACGTCGTCATTGTCTTCTTTTTATTCTTCTTCTTCCATTTTTTTGTCTTCTTCTTTCTTCTACATCTTTTTCTTCCACTTTTTATGTGTTCTTCTTCTTCTCTTTTTATTCTTCTTCGTTCTCCAAATTTTTTTTCTCTTCCTTCTTCATTCTGTAGTTTTTTTTTTTCAAAGGAAAAATTACTCATCGCATCTGATGAGTAGCAACAGAAAGGAGCGAGAGACTAGAAGTGAACAAAGAAAAAAATTATAGTTGTGCCCGATGAGTAACAAAAAAAAGTAGGAAGTGAGAGGAATAAATGAGAAGTTAGAGCGAGAAGCATGAGCAAGAAATGAGAATTCGTTTGAGCGTCAGACTCTCAAGCACAATTTGGGGAAATGGTACTTTCACATGTGGCTGAGTAAGTAAAAAAAAATTTTTGATCAAATTTGAATCTTGAGCCAGATTTCATTTAGCTCTTAAAAAGAGCCCTTCTGTACAAAAACCCCACTTTTGGAGCCCTCTGTACAATTATTCCAAAGTTGAAGGGCATTAGTGAAAAAAATATTTCAAGAAATCAAATGGAGAAGTCAAACAATTTCCCTGAGTTGACTTCCATTATCAGACTGTACCAACAACCATATCGGAGGCGGACTAACTTTCCTCGCTTTCAATTTAATGGAGTTTCCACTTTCCACCCATAATTCCGACCAACTCTCCACAAGTGGAGGCTTCATCGCCTCTTCTTTTTGCTCTGGAAATTCTGTCGACAGACCTCATTTTCCTTTTTTTTTCCTTCTCATTATTGGATCAGATTTTCAACGGGCTACGAGAATCTCAGTGTTGGTAGGTAGGTTAGAGGAGCAAACACTTTGCGATATACAATTCCATTGGATTATAGCATCTCGAATTGTAACAATATCCCGTTGAAACAAGGAAGCCACCGCCATTCTAACAAATTTGATTAATCAGGTTCCTCGCTCTTCTCTAACCCTAAATTTTTTTTGTATTACTTACTGTTTTATTGGCTTAAGTTTTTTCTGCGTGTTGGTCTGCTCTACTGATGATTCATTTGGTTAGAAAATTATGGGAATGTCTTTTTTCTTGCGATTTTAAGGTCTTTGTTTGAAAATCTGTGGATTTTTGTACGGATGACCATTTTTTGGCCCTTTAAATGATCAGTGACACGCCTTGTATGAAATTTAACCTTTATTCTATGGATGACAATATCTATCACCATCTTCATTTTTCTCATTAGAGAAGAAAAATGAAGATTACTGTTGACATGGCTTGTGTTCAGGTTACAATATACATGGTCATCCTAAATGCAATACATTATAATAGGCAAGAGTGCACTTTAACTTAAGCATAAGGTTAGATTTCACACAGGCGATTCATTAATCATAAAAGCGCTCGTGAAAGGATCATGTGTACAAAAAACTCGATAATCTGGGAATGCAATGTTATTCAAGTCAAAGTAATGATCTAGAAATGGTCTTTTTTTTTCTTAAGATTGATCAATCTTTGGCTTCCACAGGATTTTCAATGGCTGGTAAAGGGAATGGAAGTTTAGATTGTAAACATGCTTCCAATCCTTACCATGTTTGCACTGAACACTGTCTTGAAAAGAAGGGTGAAAGCAAGAAGCAGATAGTTAGGAAGGATTCAGGTTCTTTAACTTTACTCTTTATTGATTCATTCACTGTCAGCTAATTTTCAAATATGAGTTTAAACTGTCTGGCTATGTTTCTGAACCTTGTAACATTTGACTATTGGGTTAGATTTACGTTGTTAAGAAGTCGAGACTATGTTTAATGCACGAGGACTTATTGCAGGCTGAAGATGATATAATATTAAATTTTCCTTCATCCATCAACTTAAGCTTTTAGCTCAATTTGTAGTTTAAGATGGTATCAGAGCAAATGGTATGGAAAGTCATGTGTCCAAACTTTAAATCCCTGCAATGTTATTTCCTCAATTTTCCTTCACCCATCAACTTAAGCTTTTGGGTCAATTGGTGATTTAAGATAGACTACAAAATTACTAATCCCCCAAGTTACATAACTTTGCTCACTTTCTATCTTGCATACTAACTTTTCTATATGATAAATCCACAAACCGAACTTCTGTTATTCATTTTTTGGCAATCTAAATATAGATTATTCAAACTTAGGTTTATGAATTTTTTTTTTTAAGTTCAACAACATCTAAGTGGCGAGGTTCAAACCTTTGATCATGTGGTCGAGGGTATATGCTCGGACTAGTTGAGCTTAAATCTAATATATATTAAAACTATTAGCCAAATGTTCACATATGATTTTATTTATCCATCTTTTTTAAATCAACCATTAACATCAACCGACAATTTGACTTGAAATTTTCTCGAGATGTCTCATTCCTAAATTTTGAACATATTTTGTTCTAAGAGAAATGACTTAATCATTGAGTTTCTTAAAAGATTCAATTTTAGGCGTGTTGTAAATTGATTTTCATCAAGTATGACTGAAGTGAAAATTATTTCTGTCTCAATCCCTCTTTATGAAGACGATGGTGCTCCGAAGCATGGTACAGAACGCAAAAAGACAGTTCGTTCAGATTGCACTAGTGGATCTAATCCTTACCATGACTGTGATGAATTCTGCTCCAGCATAACCACTCAATCTATTAGGCCAAAAGCAGAAAGGGATTCAGGTATTTTTCCTTGGCTTAGCTCTGTTTCTCCTAGGAAAAGGAACCTTGATAAATCATGATCATCACGAACAGTTTAGGAAAGTTATGCGGATTTGATAGGCAAGTAACAGTTCTTTTATTGTTAACTATATAAGTTTGAGAGATTAAGGTTCTATTTGGCATACTCTCTAGTTTAAGAATTTGTTCTTAAAATACTTTTAATTAAAATCTTTTAATTCTTTTATATTATAAACAGTGCTTTTACTGGCAAACTTGTTTGTTACATTACATTCAAAAGTGATTTTCTGAACTACAAATATGTTTTCTTACTACATATTTTAAAAATTTTTGGTAAATCACATTGAAAAGTCATTTTTGGATGATCATCTTGTGTTTCTTTGAAAAGAGTTTTCAAATTAGTTTATTAAGTGCTTTTTTATGTATCAACATTTCTTAAAAAGTACTTTTAGTTATCTAAAATTAATTAATAATTTATATTGTACACACTTTAAATTAGTTATTCCTCCAAAGACGCTGATACAAAAAGTGAGCCATTATAAAAGAAAAGAAAAAACCTTTTTTTAAAGCTGGTCCAGACACTCAATAACTATGAGTTGTAAGCAGATAGAAGGAAAGGAAAAGGGGGAAAAAAATTGGTCTCTAGGTTTTGGGTCTTGTTTCCATTTTGTCTCTAGGTTTCAAATGTTATACTTTTAGTCATTAAGTTTTGAGTTTGATTTCAATTTAGTCCCTAAGTTTCAACATCTTATAAATTTTACCCTTGAGGTTTGAGTTTTATTTCAATTTGATCCTTAAGTTTCAAGATTTACATATTTAACCTTGATTTTTCACTAAATACTCATTTTCAGTCTTTAGCGTTAGTGGCTATTAATTAAGTTCCACTATTTCTTCATCCCTATTAAAATTAATTTAAAAATTACACTTCATAATTATTATAAACTAATTTAATTGATAGACATTAATGTTGAAGATTGAAATGTGTATTTAGCGAAAAATTAAGGTTAAAATTGTAAATCTTGAAACTTAGGGCCCAAATTGAAATGAAATTCAAATTTTAAGAGTAAAATTGTAACATTTTAGAACTTAAGGATTAAATTGAAATCAACATTTTGAAATATAGGAACCAATCGGAAACTAACCCAAAATCTAGAGACTGAAGGTATTTTTTCCAGAAGAAAACAAGTGCACAGACCCAGTCAAATAAATAGAGGATGATCGAAATGAACTTGTTAAGATTGATGACGATGACAATAAGTAGCAGTTTGAGGTGACATCGTCAGAATGCCTGTCTATATCTGAATCTGCAGATGCATTTTTCAGCTGTAGGTTCAGGTGGAGCAAGGAAGGATTCCCAGCCAAAATCATCCCGAAAACTCGATGTTCCTTTGGCAAATGCTGTTTCATCTAAACCTCAAGCAACTAAAAAACCTGTTCTCCCAGATGAAAAAACTCGCTTCGGTGAAGACTCTTTGACGATTGAGGAGCAAAACAAGTTCTCAAAGTTGATTCTAGTTTCTGCAAATGCCTTGAAGGTCTCTTTCTGGCCCACAGATAAAAAAAACAGGAGAACACCTGGCTTTGTGCATCTTTTTCATAACGAATATATCTCCCATCTTACATATTTCCTGTATCTTTCATGGCAGGTTGAGGCTGATAATCTCCAAAAGCTCTGCAAAACCGACACTTCCTCATTTACTTCTGTGAAATCAAAAGAAGCCATTAATACAAGGCCTGAAATTTCTGAATTAGTACAAGATCCTTCAGTTCATGATGAGGAAGAAAGTGATCATAAAACTACTTCACCCAATATTACTAGCTTTCCTGTCCCCACTTTGGCTCTTAATCACAAAGGAGGTGACGAGGAAGAGGTTAAGTCTGTATCATCTGAACCCTCTGTACCTGTGGGAAAGTACTACATTAAAGCGAGTTTAGCTCCCATTCTGCAGTCAATCTTCAACAATCATGGAGACATAGCAGCTTCGTGTAAATTGGAATCGATTTCGATTCGTTCTTATTACCTCGAGTGTGTGTGCTATATCATTCATGAGTTGCAGGACACAAAATTCTCTCAGAAGGTGTCCAAGTCCAAAGTCAGAGAACTCTTGGCCATTCTCAATGATGTAGTGTCTTCAGAAATGAATGTTGGTTGGCTGCATAGTATACTCAATGATATTGCAGAAGCTGTTGAATCCAGCGGCCAACAATGGACTCTGGAGGTGGCCAAGGCTAATTGTGACCACGAGTTGGAACTGATTAAGAAAGAACTTGAATCTCGAATGCAGGATTTGACACAAAAAGAAAAGGAAATGAACGACGCAAAGGCAAAAGTTGCCGATACCAGAGCTCGGTTGAGTGAACTTGAGTTCAAATATTTTCATCTGAACAAGGAGATTTCATCTCTGCAGTTCAAGGTTAATGATTTAAAATGCAGTGATTTGATTGATAAACTTTTGTAAATTTTCTGGTACTGAATTATGATTTGCTGTCATTTAGAGATCATATGAAGCCTCTTGAGAGGCTCTTTTTAGGCAAGCTAGAAGAGAGAAATACTATCATACAGAAAGAAGTTGATGTAATGAATAAAAAGTATTAAGCTTTCATGGCAATAAATATCATTATAGTTGCATATATTTTGTTTTGCCCTATTTTCATTATACTTTTCCTTGGTTGCTCGTATTTTATTACTTTGTAGAGTTGAAAACTAGAGCATTTTCTCTAACTCTAAATTTTTTAAAATGTTATGAACTGTGCTAAATTGTTGTCTCTTTATAATCACCATTTTACTTTCTGACTATAATTTGTTAAAGTATAATGCTCATTTAAGATGAGAGTGTGAGTGGTGGTGAAAACTTGAAAGGTTTGAATGTCAATCGAACGGAACAAATCGGTTAAATTATCATTTTGATCCCTGACTTTAGGACTTGGTAAATTTAGTAACTATACTTTCAATAAATCTTAAATTTAGTGTATTAAAAAAAAATTAAAAAAATCAAAATTGGTCAAATAATAATATTAAGGCAAAAAAAATGCAATGTGTTGATGTCAAAATTCAGCCAGGAAAAACGCATTTGACCTTCACGTAGAAGAAGTGACCTGCAAAACAAGAAGAATCTGAGAATCGTTATGGTAATTGTCAGAACGTCTATAATACCTAAGTCAAGGCGTTCAAATTAAGGTTTAGGGATCAAATTAGATTAATTCTTAAGCTAAATGGGACATGCCATGCATTTAGCATGCCCTATTTATCAAGTGGGGAAGCTCGACCTTGGTCTTGGTTGAGGTCAAGAGGTCAATTTGGACTTTTGACCCAAACTCTCCTCCTGCCCAAGCCGAAATGGGTTAGTACATGCTAATAAATGCATGCGTTGTCCAACAAATGAAGGGGCTCAACCTCGATCGAGCAGGTGAGTTTGGACTTCTCTTCTCTTCTGCTCATGCTCAATTGAACTCTTGGGTATTTATCCATATCATAATATATAGACATGTTCCTAAAATTTAAAGTGAAAATACTAATAATGTAATAGGTAATAATTCTTTTAAGAAGCCAAACAATATTATTCTAGGGAAATTTGTACGGATGACCCAAAAATTGGACCCAAAATGTCAAATGATCCATTTTTTAAAAATAATGTCAATTGACCCTCTGCTGACATCATCGCCATACCAAATTACGTAAATTGCCCTTACACCGGCCTCACGAGGTAATTCTCACTCTCGTCTGATTATACGCTCTCGCTTTCACTTAAAATTCCCTAGTTTGATGTGATTGCTCGTCAGTGTAATGTTGATTTGACAATTTTCACGACGGAAGCCTCAAATCAAATCAATAATACCTAAACACAATACAATGGTGATTTTTTTAAACTCAAAACTCCATTTCAAAGGTGATTACTTCTCTGGTTTTCGACGGTGTTTTGTTGAACAAAGATTTTTTGAACGGGGATTTCCAAGACGAGACTTTCTTAGAAAGGAACAGTTTTTTCATAAAGGTGAATTATTTTGAGTCTGTTTAATTATTTTTGATGTGTTATTTCTGAAAAGGTAGCATTATGAAATTTTATATTGGGACAGAATAAGAAAGAGGAAGAGCAAGAGAGAGAGCGAGATTACGAGAGAGAGCGAGATTACGAGAGAGAGCGAGATTTTGTGAGAGTGAGATTTTGAGAGAGAGCAAGATTTTGAGATAAAGCGAGATTGAGAGAGCGAGAGCGAGATTTTGAGAAAGAGCGAGAGTATACTTCAATTGCTTGTACAACTTAATGACAAATATTCTCTTGCTTTGTAGGATGACAGAAAAGTATCTATTTATTCAATTTGGAGGTGATTGGGATGAGAATGAAAGTTCGTATATTGGGGGACAGTTGAAAGGAATTGTTGTGCCCCCTACATTGAATTATGAAGAACTTAAATCTCGCATTTACAGGGTTACAAAAGTCAGTCTTCAGAGTTTGATCTTATCCTGAAAATTAAATTTAATCTTTAATTTGAAACCCCTCCACAATACATAATAGATGATGATGATGTTCACTTCCTTCTTTTGCAAGAAGAGCTTAGTAGACTTCAGATAGCTGTAACGTTGAAGTCTAAACAGGACGAAATAGTTGGAATGGGGTTTAGAAATGTGAGTTATGATGATACAATTGTGGACAGACAATACGAGGAATCATATCAATTTCGTCAGGAAAAGGATGATATTCTATTGTCTACCAACACTGTACCATCAACATTCGATTATATGGATTGTAGTCCTTCAGTGGATGTGGATGTGAATGAGTAATCAGGAGGATTAAATAAAATAGATCGTGATCATGGAGATGTGCGTCGTTCTACAACAGCTTCAGTGGTTCCATCATCTGTGTCTTCAAGTCATAGGATAGAGTTGATTATGCCTGGCACCTCTTCATCTGGGACAGAGGATGTTAAAGTTGATCAACTATTTTTGAGCAAAAAGGACTTAAAAATGAGATTATCTATTCTGTCCATCAACAGAAATTTTGAATTTAAGGTCAGGAAATCAACCAAATCTCTGTTCACTGTCAAATGCATTGGGGAGACATGTAAGTGGAGCCTTCGTGCAGTCAAAATGGAAGGGTCTGATATATTCAAGATCACAAAGTACTGCAGTTCGCACACATGTTCCATAGGAATTTTGAATCACGACCATAGACAAGCAACTGCTATGGTTGTTGGTCAATTCATCAAAGATAAGTTCACGAGCATAGAACGTATTTATAAACCTTGTCATATCGTTGAGGATATGAGGAGAGATTATGGCGTGAACATAAGTTATGATAAAGCGTGGCGTGCAAGGGAAGCCACATATGATCTCACTAGAGGTATTCCAGAATACTCATACTCCATACTGCATGCTTATGTAGAAGCGCTAAAAATAGAGAATCCGAGTACAGTCTTTGAGATCGAACTTGAAGATGAGGTGCATTTCAAGTATATGTTTATGGCATTAGGGCCTTGTATTAGAGGTTTTACAAGCTGTCGGCCTTGTATTATTGTTGATGGGTCGCACTTGAAAGGAAAATACAAAGGCACCATGTTGGTTGCGATTTCTATGGACGGGAACAATCAATTTATACCCATCTGCATATGCACATTAGTGACAATGAAAACCGATCGATCTCATTGAACATGGTTATGTCAAACTTGAAATGTAGTATCGGAGAACTCGATAATCTGGTGTTTTTGTCTGATCGGATGGTATCTATCGGCAATTCTATTCGTCCATTTTTTCCCACAGCATTTCATGATTATGCACATGGCATATAAGAACAGATCTAGTTAGCAAACTTTAAGGATACGGCATGTTGTTGGGGATATTAGAGGATGCAGCAAGGGTATGTTCACATGACAGAGTCCCAGAAAAACTAGGACTCAACTCGTGCAGTTTATGAGATGTGTGTCATGAAATATTTTAGGAAAACATCGATCTTCAAAGGTGGAATGCGTCCATCGTTTCTACGACGGAGAAAATTACTGGGCATCGTCGAACGACAATTGCACCTCGAATTACTGTGAAACCCGAATTGGCAAGTGAGCCGATAAAGGACAGACCGATTACTCGGGTGTAAGCTTATTGATTGTTATCAGGTAACAGTGCGAGATAATCGATTGAACGGTATTGTCAATCTTCACACGAAGGAATGCACGTGTAAGGAATTCGACTCACTTGATATCTCGTGTTCCCATGCAATTGTTGCTGCAAAGGAAAGAAATATACTCATCCACAGTCTTTGCAGTCGATTTTATACAGTGGACTCTCTAATGACTGCATATGCGGAGCCTATAAATCCACTTGGCCACATATCTGAATGGAAAAAACCTTCTGGATACGTAGAAAAGATTATCTTTCCTCTGAAGTTTGTGCCACAAGTCGGGCGACGGAGAGTGAGAAGAATACCATCCATAGGAGAATTTCGTAGACAAATGAAATGTGGTCGGTGTGGGAATTATGGGCATAACCCCTAAATTGTATTGAACCGCTTACAACCATGTGACGTGCTGAAAATGCCAGAGACCGAGACATAAACACCCCTCATCCAGTTTAGTTATAAATACCATTGATCATTTTTTCATACGTCATACTTGTAACATACTTCATACTTTTTCATACTTCATACTTGTAACATTTCATACTTCATACTTTCACCTTGTAAACAAAAAACAATAACAAGCTGAAGTATTTATATAATAGTAATATTCATACTCTCTCAATCTTCATACTCTCTCCATCTTCATACTCTCTCAGTCTTCATACTTGTAACAAAAATGGATAACTTCATACTCTCTCAATCTTCATACTTGTAACAAAAATGGATAACTTCATACTCTCTCAATCTTCATATTTGTAACAAAAAACAATAACTTCATACTCTCTCAATCTTCATACTTGTAACAAAAGTAGATAACAAATACTCTCTCAATCTTCATACTTGTAACAAAAAACAATAACTTCATACTTTCTCAATCTTCATACTTGTAACAAAAATGGATAACAAGTACTCTCTCAATCTCGCCCTCTCTCATAATCTCGCTCTCTCTCACAATCTTGCTCTCTGTGAACATCTCGCTCTCTCTCACAATCTTGCTCTCTCTAAACATCTCGCTCTCTCTCACAATCTTGCTCTCTGTGAACATCTCGCTCTCTCTCACAATCTCGCTCTCTGTGAACATTTCGCTCTCTATGAATCTCACTCTCTCTCACAATCTCGCTCTCTCTCAATCTCGCTCTCTCTCACAATCTCGCTCTTTCTGATCGTAGTGGGAGCATGCGATGCTCGTCATTTAGTAGAAGGCACTAGACGATCGTTTAGTTACTACCTATGCGATCATGCGTATGCGATATGGAGGCGCTAGCTAAGCGATCGCTTAGGCGATAGTGCTTCGCGGCATCGTAGTCGCTTAGACGATCACGGAAGGCAAGCATTGTGCAGAGCGTGCTAAACGATCGTGTGCTTTAGGCTTCATTGCTTAGTAAAGGTACACGATCGTATACTAATAAATAAACGATCGTATAGTAAAGCTAAACGATCATTCAACTCTGGGAGCGCTGGTAAACGATAGAGCAAAGAGTTTGTTTTATCGTCTAGACGATCGCGGGGTGTTTTAAGGCAATTTTACCCGGTTCATCAACTCTTATTGCTTATACATGTGATGTATGGTACTTATATGCCAAAGTGTTTGTCATATAGTTAAAAATCTCTCTCTCTCACAATCTCGCTCTCTCTCACAATATCCTCTCTCTGAATCTCCATCTCTCTCACAATCTTGCTCTCTCTCAATCTCGCTCTCTCTCACAATCTCGCTCTTTCTGAATCTTGGTCTCTCTCAATCTCGCTCTCTCTCACAATCTCAATTATCCATTTTCTGATATTGAACCTTGAATCATATAATGTTCTAAGCTCAATTACGCATGTTCTAATAAAATTCTGATATTGAACTTTGAACTTGGAACTTATATAAAAAATACATGTTCAATTATACAATGAAAAGAGCAGTAGCTCCATTATACATAAAAAATGCATGTTCTGATAAAATTCTGATATTGAACTTTGAACTTTGAACTTTCATAAAAAAATATATGTTCAATTATACAATAAATGTTTTTACATAGTTAAAAAATAAATGAATGTTTTTACATACATAAAAAATAAATGAATGTTTTTACATACATAAAAAATACAATAAAAAATACATGTACTGTACATATAAAAAATATGGAGTGTTTTCCCATAGTTGACACGCTAATTGCATCCTATATTCACTCATTTTCTCATGAGTGATTACGGATGGATCAGCACCAGTCACCAGGTGTTCCAGTAGTTTGATTGTGAAGATGCCACAATCAAGCGACCCGTGTTGTATGTCAACGTTCATAGGTCGCGAGATTTTCCAACGGGCTGTGGAAAGGTCCGGCTTCGATCTATCCACGTCACAGTAGTGAAGTATGGATGATACTGTGACCGTCAATGGCTCTAGCTGATTCACCAGCTTTTTCATTGGTGTGTATGACAGAAGTGAATCAAACACGAATATGTGGCCTCTATTAATGTCCATTACAAGGACCATCCAGTGGTCACTGATATTCATCGCCGTATAAACGAATTCCACATCTACCCATTTGACATCGAATTTACTGGTGACATAGTCTTTATACGTGTCTTCGTCTTCCCATGCTAGGGCAGCCTCCAGAAATGACTTATTCTTTATTTGTTTAAATACCCCGCCACGAGCATTAAGGTGACTCTATCAAATAAAATGAGAAGTTAAGTAAAGAAGTAAAGACCAGAAAACTTAACGAAATGAGAAGTTAAGAAACGAAATATCAAAATTTACCATTACACCACTTAGCAAGATGGTGAACTTGTGCATGCACATGTCGGGCCAGATATAAAATTTATCTTTCATAAAATAAAATAAAATATTTATGGTCTGCACGAAAAATTAATATGTAAATAAAAGTACAAGATAGCCAACATGTAAAGACGTAAAGACTAGGACATTTACATCGCACTCGACCAACGAATTCGGGGTAATCAATTCCTTGAAGAATTGCTTGGCGTGTGGTTTAAAAGAGTTCTCTCGAACCTCGTTGTCCGTATTGTTGTCCGAGATCCAGTCCATCATTTTTGTCAGGATATTGTGTGGAACATCGTGTGCTACATTATATGTGACGATCGATCTGGATATTGACGTAGCTACATCTGGGAGAGGATGTTTAACCACACTTTTCTTCTTTACTTAGGCTAGGGGTGTATATTTATCAACAGGCTTTCTCTTACGACTAATTCTTCGAGATTCCTACATAAACAGATAACAAAACGTTACTCATCAAGAAATATAAAAATATAAACAAAGATTACTGATCAATAAATTACTCATTAGTGGAACTTCTTCTGTGGTCATAACAATCCCAGAAGTGTCGGCCTCTGGGATGCCAGATATGTCAGCCTCTGTATGTGGCAAGGTGAGTAAGACAGACATGTCGGGCTCTGTTTGTTTGACGTCGGCCTGTATAAGTTCGACATCAATTGGTGATGTCGTGGTAGTGGTGGTATCGGGCTGTACAATGGGGGTGGGAGTAGGTGAAATGGTGGTATCGGGCTGTAGAAGGGGGATGGGGATGGGAGTGTCAGAGGCAATCGCAGTCATATCGGGATCCCGAGATGGGATGGGTGACCTGGTCGTCTCCTTATTCACCGTGGAACCCTTCAATTAGTAAAGTAAAATGATGAGTTCACGAACATGTAAAACTAAACACATAAAGACATAAAATGATGCAAACCTTGCACATAGACTGCAATAATGACAGGATGGCCGACAATTACCCTTTTATGTCAGTCATGTTTTCCTCCATACTAGATACACGACTATATAAACCCGATATACGGACATCGAACCTAGATAGTGAGCTGTCAATGGACCGCAAGTACGAATAAATAGACTGCTTGGGATTGGCTCCCTCCCTGCGGCGAGCAGCACACTCAGGACACTCCTCATCCACATCTCGCTCTCTACCGGAGCCGCAAGATAGACATCAAGTTGGTTCAACTCGTCCTCCTCACGTACGTCCCACATCATATCATGGAACATATCATCACTAGGTGTGTATGTCCCTCCTTCTACCCTTCCATATTCAGCATCCACGTGCTTAGAATGCTCAGGTTCATCCCCTCCCTCCACCCTGACAACCTCATCATTGTCATCTCCACGATGATCATCACCGTCACTTTCACTTTCAAGACTACCCCCCTCACTCGTCGACCTATTTCCACTTTCAGAACTATCATCATCCGTACCTAGCTCAAATATAGGTCGTCGTTCCACTGGGGTATCCCGCATTTGACATGGCAGTGCTTTCTTTAACTTTTATTTGCATTAACAACCCAGTAAAGTGTTAGTGTCAATTTAACAACCAGATAAACATATTATGCATAGAGTAAACGCACATTGTTAGACTTGAATATCTCTCTCTCGAGTACTTTGAAGGACACTGAGTGGGAGCATGACCATCGTAATATGAGAGGCAAGGCCACCTTGCTCCTTCGCTTCGCAATGTTCCCAGCTATCGATGAAGCTAGAATCTCGTACGTCCATTCCTAAATAAAATTTAAAATATATTAAGAACAATAGTAATGTTAGATCAAACAATAAGATTAGTATATTAATTAAATTTACTTGGAACGCTTGTGAAAATCCACGTAAGGAGTACTTCACAACGTAGTTTTTATTTGCTTTGACCCTCATCTTGTATAGACTGCTCTTAGAAACTCAATGCGTAATCTTAGCAATCAATGTGTATTCCTGAATAATCTCATTTTTCAATTATTCAACCATTTCATTTTACCAAGTTCAATGTTACTCAGATTAGTCAACATTTAGAAGCACATATTCCGCCAGGGGGACGATTGGGGCGTGGACATAAAGGTCTTTATGACACAATCAATAATTCGCTTCATTTTCAATTAGGTCTTGCTTTAACCTCTTTCAATGCAGTCTTTAAGGCATCCAATGTCCTCTCCCAAATAATGGTACCCCAATCAAGACTATTGTAATACTCTAAGTTTTGAACGTCCTTGAAACCTTTGAGGTCGATTGCATTTTTCTGTTTATTTTTCCCCATCATTGCGACCTCAGTATAGTAAACTAGGTTGATCTTCACAGCATTATCATCATTTTCAAACTCTAAATCCTTGTATTTTTCTTCAAGTTGACGGTGGTGTAAAGTGTCCTTCATCACTCGATTACCAAAATACTTGATAGCAAGTTTATATGAGGACTGCTAGTTCCAATCAACTCGTGTTGGGGATTGCCACAAACCAGTCATCAACAAAAAGTCATCCTTCGAAAAAGTGACAACCTTCCCACAGACAGAGAATGACATTGAGTCTAATCTTGTCCTCTTCACTTCTCTAAGCAACATGTGATGGATAATTAGGCTGTTAAACACCATGTCAACGTCTACAAATCGCCCAAAAACTATTATTTTGAACATGTCCAACTGTGTTGGCATGAGCTTCTCTTTCACAATCTTGTTTGCATTAACAATGTGGGCCAAGCTGGTTACTTGACCGGAAAATCGGTCGGCTTCGACTATTCTGAAACGTGTAGCCATCTTAAATCACTCCTGCATGAAATAAAAATTCAACCAATAAGCTCCTTAAAAAAAATGTAAAACAACATTCTGTTTAAATCTCGCTGGATTCGCTCTCGCTAGACCCGTTCTCGCTAGACTCGCTCTCGCTGGTGTCGCTCTCTCCGGTGTCGCTCTCTCTGGTATCGCTCTCTCTAGTGTCGCTCTATCAGGTGTCGCTCTCACTTATCTCCTTCACATTCTCTTTTTTTACTCGTCTTCAACCACATAACACATCGAAAACCAGAAAAACAAACAAGAAAATCATAGGTTCACTTATCTCGCTCAACGCATCTCTTCGATGTCGCTCTACCGATTTCACTCTCACTTATCTCGCTCACAGGCTCTTTTTTACTCGTCTTCAAACCACATAACACATCGAAAACCAAAAAATAAACAAAAAAAAAAAACCATATCAATGTATTTCTAAACCCAGAATGACCCACAAAGCCTCATACCGATTAGTGTAAGACATTTTCAGGCACATATTGAAAGATTTACCGATCAGATTCATTTTTCGGCGGGCCAGTAGAATCGTTTGCAAAGCCATAAATAGTTTTTTTCGTTTATGAGCGATACGAAGTCTTTAGCTTTGGAAAATTTGAATGAAGAATAGTTTTTAGTTTTGGTGGGTTCTCAGTAAAAAGGTTATGAAGACGAGGAAATAAGGGCAATTTACTATAATTTGGTTATGACGATTGATGTAAGCAGATGGCCAATTGACATTATTTTTTAAAAATCGGTCATTTGACATTTTGATCCAATTTTTTGGGTCATCCATACAAATTTTCCAATATTCTATTAGATTAAATTTAAGATTTATTAAAATTTAGAAAATACAGACTAATATTGAAATGGAATTCAAATACATGGACCATACTTTTAAAAAACAATCAATATATATAATATATATAATTATAATATATATATATATATATATATAACCGACCGAAAAAAAAAAAAAAAAAAAAAGAAGAAGAAAGTAGAATTGATTTTCATTACTTTTAATATAAAGGAGTTGATAAAAGATTATAGTTATTATTTTTATTTTTGGAGAAATTTTTTGCAATTCTTCTCCGTTCTTCCCAAATCGCGAAGAGAATCTGTTCCCTTCTTCTTCGTGTTCTAACCCACGCGGAAACCTAGCTTTCAGGTTACAGTTCTGTAGCTCTCTTTTACCATCACGGGTTCTTTTATTAATTTACTCATTGGTTCGTAATGCTTTGATTTCGCTTGAATTTCGGTTTGACATCGCAAGATTTGACTGGAAGTAAGTGGTTGTTTTTCATGCTGCTGTTTATTGTTTTTTCTTGCTTTATCTCTTTTCGAGAATACGAACGAGAAAAAGGATTGTTGTTTCCCCCATTTATTGGGTGGGTTTTTTGGATGTTATAGTGGACTCAATGGTGTGTTATGTTGCTGTTCTTGGCTTTTTTTACCCAGGAATTGATTGTTATAGTTGGCGCAGGAATTGATTGTGCTTCTTGAATCACTCTTGCAACATTCAAAAGACAGATATTTAAAAAAAATCAATTTTCTGTCGATAAACTTTGCGGCTCATCGTATATCCTGAGAATGTTGAGGATTATCGTTGGCGTTGGTTTCGATAAATTCGGTTGATTTAACAAGATTCAGTTGGAAATTTGAATGTTTTTACTCGTTTGATTGATCATGTAACCTTTGTATCCAATGATAGCCTTTTACAGTTGTTTTTTGTTTATGGGTGATGAGTCCAGAATTTTTTTTTTTTTTTTTCTTTTTAAGATTTTTAAGCTCTGTTTAATTATGACTCTGTATTTGCAGTGTGTTACTGGTGTAAGAGAAGTTGTTGCAGAGATGTCTGATGAAGGAAGAGTACACCCTGATTGTAGGAATGCTTCTAATCCTTATCATGAATGTAGCGAGTACTGCTTTAAAGTAATAGCTGAAGTCAAAGCCCGGAGTCAGAAAAATGAACCAGGTCTTTTGGCATGCTACAATTTCCTTGCAATTACCTTGAGCATCATAACTTTCTCTAATTGTAGCCGACAGTTTCATCCCACTATTTATCATTTCTTCAAATTATTAATGCTCTCTTGAATTTACTTATTTCTTCTACATTGCTCACAGTTGGCTTTATAAATTGATTAATCATCATTGATTCCGTCCACCTTCCAATTTTGGATGATATCATTATGTCCCTTTGTCTTATTTAAGTTCTTTTCTTGTGAATTTCGATCACAGTTCCTACTTTATCAGAAGCTGTTCAAGCTGGTCATAGTGGTTCTTCCAATTTTGTGCCTCCTGATGAGTATGAAGATCTTCATGATGAAAAGCCTGATGAAGGGCACAGTGATGGTGATATTGACAAATTTAGTGGCGAGGAGAATGTGGAAGGAGACTTCACAAAACTCACGGGGAGGAAAAAGAAATTGTTTGAAATTAGGCTTAAGATGGTAATTTTTTACATCTTTTAAAAAGTAAACCAATTACTATCTAGTATCAGGTCATTACATATGGATGATGGATGCAGAATGAGGCACGGAAAGCTAATCAAACAGCAATTGCTGCTGAAAAAAAGAAAATGGAACCTCCATCAGAATCAAGAGGCATTTCTAAACAAAAGTGGCTTGAGGATCGAAAGAAGAAAATTGGGAAGCTTTTGGATGCAAATGGCTTGGATATGACAAAAGCATATATGTTAGATACACAAGAGGCAGCAGAGGCCAAATATAAGAAATGGGAGAAGGATCCAGCTCCCTATGGGTGGGATGGTGAGTCTATATCTGTATTCTGTACTATAAATTTTATAATTCCTATTGAGCAATTCTTGTGCACATGGGCTCTTTGAATACGTGCAGCTGACCTATGTTCCCCTGTGACATAAAATTATACTAAGCTGGTTTTAGCTTGCGTGTGTGTGTTTGTGTGTAGACAGATGCATTTTTGAATAATTTGACAAGGTTCTCTATTATGTTGGTTGATGATGGAAACATGATCTGATTCTAGGATATAAATATTATGCGGCAAGATGAGATGTGAAGGATGTTTGCATGCCCCTGCCCTTATTGTTGTGAACTCTTATCATTGCTGATATCTTCTTTCTTGTTCATGTAGTATGTTATTTTATGGCCGTAGTCTCCCGTGTTTCTCTCTGTATAGAGCCATTTAAATTGATTGTTTAATTTTGTTGTATTTCATTTATTTTTTGTTAATATGTTAACGCTTATCTTAAGAAAAGCTAAACTGCGTTGGTTTTAACAGTCTTTAACCAGAAAACATTGTATAATGCATACAAAAAGAGGACGAAGAATGTAAATGTCGACCTTGAGGAATATAATAAAATGAAAGAATCTGATCCTGAGTTCTACCGTGAGGCTTCAAGTCTTCAGTATGGAAAGGTAATGTTAGTTCCACTGTAGAATTTTGAGTCTCGACCATATCTGCAATTATTAGATTTCTGAGGATGTATCTTTTCCCATTACTTTGCAGGCACCTAAGATTTCAGAGGATAAGATTGATAACATGGTGAAAGAACTCAAGGACCGAGATGAGAAGCGAAAATCATTTAGTCGTAGGAGGAAGTTCCATGAAGACAAGGATATTGATTCTATCAACGACCGCAATGAGCATTTCAACAAAAAGATTGAGCGAGCCTTTGGTAGATACACTCTGGAGATCAAAAACAATCTTGAACGAGGAACTGCATTACCTGATTAAGGTATTGTTTAGAAGAGGCTCTGGTTCATAAGTCAAGTCATTTTCTATATGCAACTTTTCTTTTCTCTCTCCATATGCATGATGCATGTTTTCCTTTTTTTGTTGTTTGCCATTCTCTGCTAAAAATGTGCTTCTTTTGAGTAATTCTTGGGTACAACCTAAGTTACACCATCTCCATGTATCCCTTTCAATTACAAAGGAAAAAATATTTTAAAAAAGAAAAGGTTTGCCATGTGCCAACTTGTGATTAGGCATTGGATGAGATGCATAAAGATGGGTGCTATCGCATGTTTTTACCCTTCCCCCCTTTCTCTGTTGCTTGTCATGAGGAGAGAACAAAATGTGTCTTTCATGCTCATTGTTCGACTGAAATTACATTTTTCTTTCTAATCATGGCTTCTTTTGCGTGATTGAATTTTATATTCTTTTGTTCTTTTTTCTGTAGGATTCTCGGGGAAGTTTGGAATCCAAGTAGTTGGGAGTATTTAACGCTTTTCTCCTTAAATTTCGAAAAGAAGTTATCCTGTAAAAGATTTCTAGCAAAGCTACAGAATTCTCCTTTCAAGTGAGAAAAGAGATTAAAGGTCACATCTCTTAGATATGTGTAATGTACCATGTAGCAATATATTTGACAAAAGCAACTCACTTGATTGAGGTTGTTTCACTGTGAATACCTTGTTTCAACAAGTACGAATTACCCCAAATCCAAACAAAGGCTATCATTTTTTCCATTTCTTTCTCCTTCCCGAAGATGGTACAAGGACGAATTAGTTTGACTCCCAACTTTTTTAGTTTTGAAGCAATGCTTATTGGAGTTCCAAAGACCCGAATGCTGTTCTCGCAGGCCAGCAGCTGCAGCTCACAATTCCGTTTCATCAAGGTATGAGTTAGTTTTCTTTCTAAGGCAACTTGGGCTTCCACGACAGCGAAGAAATACTTCATAGATTTGGTAAGCTTGTTTATAAATCCTGTATTCACTCGCACACTCTTGAGATTAGTTAGTTATGTCGTTCATCCTTCTTGAAATTGCATTTTTGTTTGTTCTTTTCTATGTTGGTTTTTTAGGCCTTCTTGACCTCACAAGAAATACAACTAAACACAATGCTTTTGGGTACCACTACTTCATTGTTTGCAACCTATTACCGCACTTACTTTTCAAGCAAGACCACTTCACTAGTTTAAAAGTCCTTTAGAAAAAATGAAAACCCACTTTTTTTGTCCTTAAAATTTGGACAGAAAGTCAACTTCGTCTTTCAATTCTGAAGTTTTTAGGAATACTCAAAATTTGATATTTACATTTAGTTACTATTTAACTAGAATTGATGGAATAGAGAGAGAGAGAAAGAGAGAGATTGGTTTTATGCTTATGAATAGGAATGAAAACAAAGAACATCCTATCCTATTTAATCAAAACTATAGGCCACAAATAAGCAAAATTAGGAGGCTTCAAAACTTGAGAAAAAACGAAAGAAAAGGATGGACGTTTGTTAAGCAGAAGGGTTGCTGCGGAAGGATCGAAGAACCTTGACAGCCGACGCTCTGAGGACGTATTGATTGTACGCCGCCGCCGCCCCAACAAATGGCCCAACCCAAAATATCCACTGCCACAACACACACAAACACCCCATTATATTAGATAATATCCCTACGTTAAATTATTTATTTTTCAATGTTCTCATCTTTAAAAACCAAAACAAGCTGTTAAAATTAGGGATTGTTCATAAGTTAGGTTGGGTAGAGTTGAAACATTTTAAGATCCAATTCAATCATTCGGTCGGTAAGTTTCTTCATTATAAACCCCGCTTGTTAAATAACAAACTTAATTTAATTGAACCATAAAATATTTGGATTTGATTGGTTTCAGTTGTTCTAAGTCATTCATTAAATTTTTTTTATTTTATATATTGAATTAAGTTTACCAACTCAATTTCAATTTATATTATAAATTCTAAAAAATTTAAAATTAAAATACCAATTTGATCTCTGTACTTTGTCATGTACTTTCAATTGTTTAATTTTAATCTTCATATTTTCATTAAATTTTAGATTTAATTTCCACTAGTTTATTGTTGATTTTTAATTTTTTTTTTTTTGTCATCTATATTACTATAAATTTTGAAAAATATTCAACTATATTGTGGTTTATTCTTTGGATGAAATTATCATGGTGACTATTTAACTAATTTCGATAAAAATTAAATTTGAGGGATTGAATTTAAAATTTATTGAAAGCGTAGAGACAAATTGAACAATTAAAAGTACAAAAACTAAAATTGAATAAATTTTGAAATATAGAGATTGAAATAGTATTTTAACATAATTATTATGATTTTTTTCTTTTCAAAATGTTTAAAAAATTATTTTTAAGAGTCATTAAAAAATGATCATGATATAAAATGAATTAAATATATGTAGAATTGTAATAAAAAAAACATACTTTTTTAAATTAATAATAAGTTCGGGTAGGTTTGAATTATTTAAGTGAATCCATGAACCAACTAAATCCTTAAAATTTTGGATAATTGTTTTAATGGGTAAAACCGTTGAAAATATTTTCAAGTATAGTTCAATGACTTCTATATTGTAGTCTAGACGATAATATTTTGCTATATTTATAAATAAGTTGTTGACTCATTTTTCTTTATTTGAAAACAATTATAAAATTTTTATTGTTCTAAACTCAACCAAATTGTTCTGATCTTATTAGGTTCATGAGTTCATTGGGTTCATCGAATTTTTTTTTACCATCCCTAATTAAACCGGTCCTATGATGAAAGTTAAAATTTTATTTTCAGAAGAAAAAAACTCAGGTGTAACCGAACTACATCTATCTCTTGTGCAATCTGATCAACATCCAATGACATGGTACTAGTGGTACAATATTTTTTTAAATATTTTTTTTATAATTTTTGTTGTGTGAGTAAAAGAAATGAGGAGTATGGGAAGAGCAGGAAATTTTTTAATAGCTTAAAACACTTAAAAAAAATAGAAAAAGCTTTTTTAAGCAAGCCGAAAGTTTTCTTACATGTTGACTCCAAACTCTTCTATTGTTGAACATGACGGCAGCGCCCAAGCTCCGAGCAGGGTTGATGCTGGTGCCAGTGATCGGATTCGTAGCTAGATGCACAACGAAGACTGCAAGTCCGATGGGCATGGAGCCAAAACCTGAACTCAAAATCATACATTTATGAAGCATGGCCAAAATTTCAAATTTTAGAGAATAAATGTGAAGGAAACAGAGGGTTACAGGAACATGGGAGTCGCGGGCGTTTCTTTTTGGGTCAGTGGCGGAGAATACAGTGTAAACCAGTAGAAAAGTGCCGATGATCTCGACAAGGTTGGCTCCGCCGCCGTTGTTCTTATAGTCATGCCTCATGAGAGCTTTGACCAATGCAACACCGGCAACCGCTCCCAGACATTGCGCTGCCATGTAGGCCACCGCGCAAATCAGCGACACCCTTCGGGCCAATGGCATCCCGAACTTGATGGCGGGGTTGATATGGCCCCCTCAAAATCAAAATCATGAAGTAAAATCTAAATTTAATTTTAACGGAAACTTTAGTATTTAGAACTAAATTGAAATTATTTTTAAGCACTAAATGTAAGAGACCAAATAAAAATTAAACCCAAAACTTATCGTCCATTTGATAATTAATTTATTTTTTATTTTTAGTTTTCAGAAATGGTAACAACCAAACATCACCCATCCTTTATACATTCAACTCACATTACACATAAAAAAATATTTAAAATATTCTAAAAAGGGAGTAGAAAGAATTTACCATATGACAAATTATGATTAAACAATTTATTGGGATGCATATAGATAGGTACTATCCAATATACTCATATTTTTCTTTAAATTTTAAGCCTACAAACATTTCTCATCTCTTTAAATGTCTGGTTTTCTTGTCTATTTTTTACCCAATTTTAAAAAATCAAACTAAAGTTTGAACATTAAGAGGAAAAAAAAATTAAAAACTTGTTTTTGTTTTTTAAATTTGGCTAAGAATTCAACTCTTATACTCCAGAAAGGCAACCTATTATAAAAAAAGTGAGGAAATGGACTTAAATTTTAAAAACCAAAAACAAAAAAGCAACATATTTACCAATCGGAACCTTAGAGACCAAAAAAATTATTTTTTTCCCATTAAGAATAGAGGAAAATACATTTTTTTGTCTTTAAATTTTAGATTTAATTGTCATTTCACCACTAAATTTTAAATATTACACATTTAGTCTTTTCAAAGCTTGGAAGCTTGAAAATATTATCATTTTATGGTTGAAATTTGAGTAGTGGCGTAGGGGAGGAGATTGTACCTGAAATACCGGCGGTGCAGTAAACAAGGACGAAGATGACAGCGCCGAAGGCCCCATGCTATGCCCAAAACCCCAACGTCAGAGCAGGGCCCTGTTGTTTGTGCATTGTTGTTTCCGATGACAGTGGCTACTGTGATATAAAGGAAAAGTAGTGTTGCCATCAACTCTGCAATTACAGCTCTGTAAAACGACCATTTCTTCAACTCTGAAAATCCCATCAATGGAGCTGCTGGTGGATCCACATAGTCCTTCCTCTGCTCCTCGTTATTGTTCTCCCCCTCTCCGGTCAGTCCTTCCTTTGAACCAGACATTATTAACTTGATTCTTTTACTTAACTTCTTCTCACAGCTACCTATCTCAATAATGCTTTGGTATTTAAATTAAAGAGCTTTCAGGTTACACAGAGAAGATAGAGAATTTGAAAGCCTTTTAGGGTCTCTGTGTCACTCATCTACAAAGGTACTATGTATCTTTGGTGTCTTTTTCTAACTCTCTCTTTCTCTCGACATTGTCCACTTACATTTTCGTTCTCTTGTGGGTTTGTACTTTAGAGAGAATGCATACTTGTTGGCGCGCAGATTCCTTGGTGCCGGAAGAGAACTCGTGCCAAATCGAGTATATTTTGATGTCTAAGTTAGTTTAAGAATATTTGATTTCATTGTGCACACGAAATGTTGCTTAACCTTTGAGGTATTGAAATAAGATTATTTATAGAATTCATGGTCTTAAATTCACTTGAGATATGTGCAATGTTCGCAGCGTTAGCATAAATGTGGTTATCGAAATTGTAGGATCTTTGATCCGCTCATTTTTCTTGAAGTGAAACCAAACCGACTGGATTAGACCAACTTATTTCTCTTTTGAGACTCGCAGAATTTACTTGGATCTAAGCCCCCGCCCATGGTCCTAGACCTTGCCTAGGAGAATCAGACCTATCGATGATAAACAAAAAAAAAGGTAATACATGACTATCATTTAAATCATAAATATTGTAATATAATGCCTCTGGGTACCTGCTAACAATCATTTGATATAAACTGGGGAAGCATCATTTATTGTTTCTCTTTCATGACATCATTTTTACACGGTCCTTCCATTTTGGGATTCCGATTTCTCTCATCGGTTGATAAGTGCTATAAATGAGGAGTTAATTGTACCGGTTTCTGTTTACATAAATTCTCTTTTTTTAAAGAGTAATAAAACATTAATATCACAAAGGTGAGTTAAATCCCATTTTGAGTTTAAGATTTAGGTCAATCTATTAAATTTCTCATACATCAAGATTTTTTAGGCAAGATTCAAAGTTCATGGACGGGTCCAGACCTAAGGAAAATCAAGAAGTGGCATGGGAGAACATGCATCTCAAAAAAGAGTTAGAATCTCATATTCTAGACCAATAAGCCAAGTCAAGAAATATATACCATTTGAAAAATAACCACCATAAACTATCCTAAAGTCATCATAGTTACACGTAACCATAGGCGACTATTAGAAAAAAGGCATTCTAATAGTCCCATTTGACGATCCCAAAGGGAAAGTAGGTAATCTCCAAAGGTGAGTCTTGACCTTACTCTTTTCGTGTTTAATTAGCTAAACTATATACTTCTGTACCGCATCAAAATTGGTAGGCTCAACACCACATCTATGCGAAGATCTCTCACGCAGATTAGGTTGGAAAGTGAAACCAAACCAAAAAAAGCAAACTAGAAGTCGTGCCTATAAAAACCCACGACAACGATAAACACGTGCAAGATTTGAGTGCCACCGCTATACATTAGCTAGAGTACCAAATATTTAAATTCTGATACACCAAATTACTGAAAGTAAGTGCATGTTTTTTTTTAATTCTCTTAAATAACTTGTTTCATGCACATAGACATAGGTTGTGCTCAATCGACAAGAAGTTAAAATAAAAAGTATGGGCATATTTTATTTGGAAATTGAAAAGTTATTCTCGGGATAAAGAAAGAAATCAAGAGGCAAAATAAATTTTGGACGCTTCAACCCAGTTTTGGTAACAATTCCATTTTTTATTTTTAAATTGTGATAACAATTTTAATTAATCTAAATGAGATTTCAACGACAAACTTCTTGATCACTAATATATTTGATATTTGTATATCAATTGAATTATACTCCTTTTGATAAATTATGATAATAATTTCATTTTAATTTTTAATTTTCACAGTTTAAGTTTTGTTTATCTCCATTTTTTTACTATATATTAAAGTACTTTTTAATTAAAATTCAAAAAAGAAAAAACACATCTCTTTCAAAACTAGATTTTAATTTTTAAAACTTGATCCAGTTTTTGAAAATATAATAAAAGAGGATAAAAAGAAAAATCTCACAAGTGAAAAATAAAGAAACAAAGAAACTTAGTCTCCCTTTCATCATTATTTTATTTTTTGTTTTTTTCTGAAAATTAAACCTATAAACACTATTTTCACTTTCAAATTTCTTCCTTTGTTATCATTTCTTCACCAATAGTTAAAAAATCAAGCCAAATTTTAAGAACCGAAAAAATAGATTTCAAAAAATTGTTTTTGTTTTTAGAATTTGACTAAAAAATTAACTATTGTACTTAACAAATATGTAAATTAGTGTAAGAAATGTGAATGAAAAAAAAAAAACAAAATTAATTTTAAAAAAAAAAAACCAAAAAATCAAATAATTACCCTCAGACCCTTAATAATTAAATAATTTAGAACAGAGAATGAAATTAGTGATGTTTAGGATTGGAAGGTTAGGGGAATTGAGCCACGTTTTAGGGAAGAGTGTGTGCTGGAAAATGATGATCCTTCCATTTGGACAAATGTCAGATCATACTTCTTTCTCAGCTGCCACACATCATCCACACGTACTAAAATTCCTCCGCCATTTTGGAAGAATAGCAAAATATCCAAACCTTGTTCTACTTCTATAAACCCAGATTAAAATATTGAGGTAGATATAAATTGATATTTTAATTTACAGATAAGATGAATATCAAAATATCTAAACTTTATTCTAAAAGAAGGAAGAAAGTTCCAATGATTTGAATAGTAACACCAATAAAAAGTTAGATTTTGGCCAAATATTTAAAGAGATGAATCAGAAAGGAATAAGAAGAATAGGAGTGAGTTCCTACTCTAAAAATGGGCAGGAAGTAAGGAGATCCCATTAATGTTATCACTTTAATTTTAAATTGTCTCAATTAAAAATATTTTTAAAATCAGGTGTGCTAATTTTATTTAAAATTTTTATTTTTTGTATTTTCTACATTGACAATGGAAAAAAGAGAATGAGTGATACAAAAGATTGAGAGAATCCTCTTGTAGTTGGGATCAAAGAGTTAATTCTATGTGATTTGTAACAATTATTCATAAAGTGTATTTTTTTTTTGTGGGTTGTAGTTTTTCTTTCGAAGTTCCACGCAAATTCTTGTGTTTTCTAGTTTTGTCCTTGTTATTCCTTATTATTTTTAATTTCTCAATTCTTTTTTTTTTTTGCTTATACCTGGGATGATAGTGAGAAGTTTTTTCCAAACACAACCTGCCATTCAAAAGAGGTTTTAGATTCAGTTCCATGAAATTTAAACAATAGGATTGCATGCAACTTAATCAGAATAAGCAATGAACTTTTCTCACAAATATAGACAAATTTTCATTATAAACAATTGAACACCCATCAAATGTTCAATCTCCAAAGTCAAAAAACTTGTTGGCTAATAAAGGTTTGCCTTCAAATTTCTACATGGGGGGAGTAATAAAAAATTCTCAGTTCTAGGAGTTGCACACATAGAATACAACAAATACAATATTAGTCAGGCAAATGTCTGCAATAAACATATATAAAATACATGCTAACACTAAAAATCAAGTGATGTTCTTACCCGGTAAGAGTTCTGTTACCATCTTACTCAACTTTTGCTCAATATTTGCTGTGTAATTTCGAATATGGTGGACAGACCCGAGCCCTATGATCTTACTGATGAGTGAATTATTTATCCCCCAGCAAGTTAGCAGTTGTTCAACTTTGAGCTTTGACACGACTAACTATCCAGTGCACCTGTAAAAGTTCAAGCCCAACAAGATTGAACTGAGTCTCCATTATTGTGAGAAATAATAGACTTACCAGTTCCCACCAAAAAAAAACAGCTCAATTGTTAGTGCTTACGATGTTATTTTTAGGAGATTTCCAGTAGAATCCTTGGAGGCCAGTAACTAGTATGTTAGAGATTACTAAAACATAAATACTCAAAGCATGCTTCCCCATCCATTCCAGAACACATGTCAAGCGTCGATAGCCGTGGATATCCACCTATAGAAATTAAGAGATATTCAGACCTTAGTTGTCCATTTCTTTTGGTTGAAAAAAAATCATAGGATGGAATTTAACTTTGAGGAAAAATGGTGGAAAGCTGTTCTTTATTCGATGCCGCTGATATTATTATTATTAGGCTAAATCATAGAAAACACTTGTTTTAAATACATTCTTGAACTTACGTAAGTTTCGTTAATAGTCTTAAACTTTCAGAAAAGAGCATTTTTTTTAAAACGGAAACAACAAATTTCATTGATGAAATAAAAGAGATTAATGCTCGAATTACAATGAGACATAATAAGTAAAGGAAGATAGGATGAAGCGAGATCAATATTATAACTTTTTAAGGTTAAAAGATACTCTTACCGTTAGTACAATGAAAATCGTTAATATCTCATTTTAAAAATAATACTGAACATTCAAAAGTTGCATTAATACCCTTAATCTTTAAAACAAAAGATAAAAAGTGACGATTCATCGTTTTGCTAAGTTTTGAGGGGGGATTTTGATTTAGAGATTCGATGGGAGTTTACGTTTAACTTGAAGTTCTTGATCTATTTGGTTTCGAAGAAAATTGTTGTAAGAATCGGAAAAATGAGAGAAAAAAATATGAGTGTGTTCTTTCTTCCATTGCGATAGTTTAATCTTCAATCCAAAATCTCAAAGTTGATGAACTCACCAAGATATATAGAGCACAAAAGATTATTCCTGCTGACGCTGAAGTAATTAACATATAGCTGACCGTGTAGAGGGATTTATTTACAGGGACACCTGAAGGACAATTCCAAGACAAGAATCAATTTCAAAATCAATATTGTAAAAGATTGTGTTACATAACCAGTGATCAGGCCAACAATTTTAGCCTAGTTAATAGGATGATAGATACGTGTTCATTAAACAATGTACCTATAAAGACGAGGAATATTCCGAGAGCCACAATCTTAAGTGAGAGTAAGAACCAGCTTTTGGTGCGACTTTTGTGATCCTGGAAAATATTTAGTGAGCAAATTTTGACAGAAACAAGGTCATCAAAGAAAAGCAGCAAAGAATGGACAAACTGCTTTTCCTCAGATTTATATCAGAAACAAAATATCCACTATACAAAATTTTCCTTTGAGAGAAGTAAATTGGATGAAATGTGAACTTTCTAATCAGAGTAATGAGTAATATGCTAAGTTATTGCTCAATCTCACCTGTGCTTTGGCAAGAAAGTGACCATACTGAAGTCCTATTATGCATGCCACTGTAGCTGTTAAAGAGCTGAAAACATTTGCAACAGTAAAATCACTCTTCTGAACTAATATGTAATTAACGAATGGAAGGAATGAACATAAAATAAAAGGTGTTGCTAAATCCCCATCCTTCATTTTCTTTATTTATAGAAAGGTGACCAGAGAAGAGGGAAGTAAACACAATGGAAATATTTCAAAACTGAGGAAATGACGACAAACAGAAAGAAGATTGATCAAGGATCAACCAAAAGAGAAAATGGATCTGGAAAATAGTGATTGTGGTTTATTGGTCTTTATCTGCACTATAGATCAAGGATATGCAAAAAGAAATACATGCGTTTCACTAACTAGCACATTATGATTTTAGAAATTAAATCTTAGTTCAACATTATGCAGACAGAATGCTAAGGACAAGTAGAAGTATTTAAATGTCTGGTTGCAAGTTCTGTCTCTTTATTTGAGAAAAGAAGAAATATATTAATAGATTAAAAAAAAATACAAACAAGAGACCAGAAGATGAGAAATCAGGTAATAACAGTAATTCATAAAGAAAAAAATATCATCTTGAATTCAACAAAGCATAAGAAATGCAAATGCCACAATCTAAAGATTTCACAAGTTACAATTTGTAAGGGGTTAAACTTTATCGCATACATCCCAATGTCATATTTGTCCTAAAATTTATGGTATTCTCTCAAACAAGCGGGCTAAAGTAAAACGGAAGATGCACATTTAACAAAGCATTTTTCTCCTCACCAACCTTTCCACAAAACATCTCATCCAAAGAAAGAGTGCACATCCCTTGAAAAAGTCCCGCATGAATCAAAATGAATGCATAAATCTTTATAAATACAGTTTACTGAAAGAAGCATAGATCTTCACCTTAAAAGACCTTCAGGCTCAAAAGGAGCATGACACCATGAAGGTGAAGTCTCAGGAAATTGACCGCTGGAAGAAATATTGCACTCCTTCAAACCACATTCTTCATTAGGGCTGATCAAAATGCACAACAATGGTGAACATTACAAGATCAAAAAACCGAATCACTGATACCTTTAGATTTCTGTAGACAGGTTTAGTATACAAATGATGAATACCAAGGACATAACGATCAATCATGCCAGCAGAATTACAAGCAGGCCCCAGATCACCTTGAAGAGAACAATTCACCTATAACGAGAATGGTCATTTTTTCAGCGTAAGTTATGGCCTAAAGCTCTTTCTTTCTTTTATCGAATAAAGGACATTGTAGTTCGGCACCCTATAGATTTGAGGCTAAAGCAACTGGTACATTGTTGGAAGTCGAAACTTGCACGGGCATCATTCCAAATGTAAGTACATCGGCATTTTAATTTTAAACTCACCTTTTTCACACTAAATCATGAAGATCGGTTTGTCTCATTTTCTAAATAGAAAATAATGGATATTAAAAATAAAGCTACAAGAAAAAAGAACAAGAACGCGATACTAAGCATTTCCTTACCATGTAAACATAGCTTCCATTTGGTGGAAGTGAAGAGCTCGTGGCTGATATTTGAAAGTCCCAATCCGGAACATATAAACCATACGACAGTCCCATATACAATGACAACAGAAAAAATATAATACACCTGCAGATTTAAATATAAAAAATGTAATAAATAGAGAAGTTCATACATTCTTATAAATGCTTATTGTTAATGGTAATTTCAATGACCGATAACATAGTTTGATAAACCATTAACATCAAATTTAGGAAACTCTCACTTTTACTCAATATCTGCATCCGTTGAACACTCTTGGCAAAATTTTGCAACTAAAATCATGTATACAAATATATAAAGAGGAGGTCATATCTAGTAAAAGATTAAAAATCAAATCAAATCAAATCAAATAAGAGCATTTCTTGACAGCATTTTAAACCTCAAAAAAGAATGAAATTGATATTTATATAATAACCTCTTGATATTATGCTTATGCATATGAAATATGAATAATGGTGCCAAAATCATGTCCTTACCAATGCCAACTGAAACTCTTAGTTTGTTGAGCTTCTTCACGTTTAGAACGAGTTAGCCAAATCTCACATAGTGCAGCAACCAAGTATCCAATAGATATTCTCTGCAATAAATCAAAATAGATATAAAACATGATTTTATACGTAAAAGGAGGAAGAAAAGTTATTTAGTCCAAATCCCTGCCTATAAATTTAAATATTAGGTCATTTTTAAAATCTAGCTTGGAAGCCATTTGCACTATCCTGCAAGTATTCAGAGGAAGAGCAAATCATATAGTTCAAAATCCAAATCCTCTTCCATTCATCCGGTTATGTAACTAAAACCCTATCATTATGTACTCTGGTTAGAATAAACTTAGACCATTATTATAAAAGATGCTCAGACATCAAATGATATGAAAATCCAAGTGGCTTGGGACTAGGAACCCTTGAGATATGTATACCTCTAATTTCCAAGCACTAAAACCCCTAAATCTATACGATTTCAACCCTAAAGATTTGGTTAAACACGGATGTTTAAAGATCAAAGTTCTTGAAACAAGAAACAAGTTCCTTGGCTCAAGGTTTGAACACTTCACAAGATAAAATGATCAGTCCTATTCTTGGTATGCAACTCAAAACATGAATTGCAAAATCAAAGAAGTGTTCTCGGCTAAATTTGAAAGAAAAAACGTATAGGCTAAAACTCAAGTCATTGTTACTATGGTGACAAGGGTTTGATATCCTTCCAACTAACCCTAAATGCCACATCATCAACTAGGGAAAAAAGGACAAAAAATACCCCTACTGTGCTTTGAGAAACAATAAAATTGAAAAGCAATAAAATGACTAAGAGTACTCAAATAAAAAGTGAATCATAAGTTGAAGGCCATGGGCATTTCATATCAATTGTAGCAATTGGCCAAAGAAACAGAGTGACGAATTGAAACACCTGCAAAATGCCAAGCCACCTAATCCTTTCCATATCAACGCCATATGTCAAAGATGTTATTCCATGAAAGTAACCACCTGGAATAATTTGGAAATATAATGATTCATCGTATGCAATCAATGTAGAAAATCTGAACCACAGTACATCACTAAGTACAACTTGACACTCAAATAAAAAGTAAATCATAACTTAGAGGGTGTTTGGGCTACCAACTTGAAGTTGGTGGAGTGAGCTATCTATGTTTGGAGCACCAATTATAATAGTTGATGTTTCCAACTATTATAATTTACAATTAGCTACAGTATTACTATTTCAAATCCCTCTTTACTACAATGTTTACTATTTGTTACGGTATTTACTATTTCCTACTCATCCTCTCTTTCTCTTTTTGCTAAAGTGTCTACTATTTTCTACTCAGACTAAAATAGTCTGCACGCCAAACACAAATTATTATAACCTATAGACTATTATAACCCACAGATTATAATAACCAACCCAACGCCCCAAACACTCCCTTAGTTCATATGCGATTACATTTCCATAATGTAATGAATATCAAAATATTCGGTGCAAGAGTTACCAGCAATAACTTTACCTTGAAGAAGAACTCCAAGGAGAAAGAGATACAGGCCCCTGCATGTTGCATTCCTCGCAGCGGTCACTTTACTTTTTACGTCCTATATTAAGCAATTCTTTATGTTAAAAAAATCCCGGTAAATTTAACAAAAACAGGAGAAACCATGATTCGGCTGCAGAAATTTTGTTTCCAGACGTAGAAAAGGGCAGTAGCTAGTTGAATGACGAAATCAACAAGAGGCCAAAAGTTCTTGGTTGAATTCGTTCACTTACTTTATAAACAAGTGCAACCGAAACTCCCGCAATAAATAGAAACCAAGGCATCACAAAATCAGCCAGATGAAGTCCATTCCATGGCGAATGAGCGATAATTGGTAAAAACGAGCCACCGTAGTCCACGAAGATCATCATCTGGATATACGCGGCACGGAATTCAATCAAATAATCAATCATCAAGAATTTAGCAGGTAGTAACAAATTTTACTTTGCTCGCTAAACTGAACAGCTGAAGAAATGATATTGTCAAAATGTCATTCAAGTAAAACTCAAAAGCCGAACTAACAGAAGGTACAAGAAAATAAGGATTTCTCTACGCGAGCTCCAAACTAATCAATTGCATTCGTTTCGACATAAGAGTAAGATTCAGCTTCGACTAGATCCATTTTTATCTCTAGCGTTCTTTCTGTTAACCAAAACACAACCCTAGGCAAAGAAAGAGATGCATTCAGCGGGTTTAGTGAGTCAAAAGATCCAGAGAGAAAAGGAGAGAACTAACAAAGACGCTGAGGCCGCGAAAGACGTCGAGTGAGACAACTCGCGGAGCCTTGCCACTGGACTCCGGCAACTCCTGTTGATTCTCGAGCAGCGGTCGAGAATCGGCCATTGATTCCGGCGAAAACGGCTGAAGGAAGGGAAAATGATCAAATTGACCAAAGTAACTGTAAAGCCATGGTTTGGTAAAGAATATGCTCCGCTATAAACGCAGTTGCCCGAAGTCATTATTTATGCAGTGCTGTTTTTTCATTGGCTGGAAACAGAATCGGACAGAAACCAAGTGCGTAAATCAAAATATTAATTTATTTTACAGATTTTTTATAATAAAAGATTCAATTTCTTATTTTTTATAATTATTTTTTAAATTAGAAATTGCACTTTCATGCATTCTTCTTTATATTGTGGTATTAAAAATAAGTATTACAGCTCATCCAAAACATGGAGTTTTATCCGGTCGAAATCAATTCATGTGCCTTTGCAAAAACAAGAAATCAAATGTTATCTTTCAATACTATTTTAAAAATGTGTTTGTGAAATATTTTAGTTTTGATTGGGTGGATACAAAATCGTCAAAGGTATGAGACTTTATATCTTGGAGGAAGAGGTAAAGAATTCATCAATATAGGTCTTGAATGCACATCTTAACGACAGATGGTTCGATGAGACGATCTTTTTAATTTAAACTTGTGGCTTTCCCAATGATTTATATAGTCAACCATGAGCTCACTTTTTCATTGTTTTATGTTGTGAGCCTTATCATACTTACTACTCTTCTTCTATTGTAGAAGTAATTTAGAAAGTCTATTTCGAGTTGTTCCCAACTGTTAATTGACTCATACTCCATGTCAGTATACCATTTAAAAATGTTTTCTTCCAATGTTTGAATGAACTTTTTGATAGATAAGTCTTCTTGTGTATCGATATTATCACATGTTTCGATGAAATGGCAACACACTACTTTGAAAATTGTCGTTCCCATTAAACTGTTGAAACTTGGGTGCTTGCTATCTAATTGACATTCTTACATTGTCAATACTTTGTGTATATGGTTTAGAATTCAAGAGAAAACTTTGAGAAGGATCACCATATTGACCTTTTGATGGAGTTTGTGGTCATGTCCTTTAGTTATTGGACAGCAACGAAACAATTGAAATTGAAAATAGCAGTTGGCTTTTTTTTATTATTATTTGCAAGATATAGTCTTTCATTTGTCATATTATTATTGACAACAAGCGTCTAGCTTGATTCGATAACATCACAATTTTCCATGTGATTATTTAAAGATGTGATGTCATAATCTCTATCTTCAATTGTCGTCATCAACATATTAACCTTCTTTTTCAGTCTAACCATCATTTCTTCACATGTACCTATATCTACCGACGACCGAAATGTGTGTGGATGAAAAATAATTCATAATATTCAAGTTATAGTTCAAGCATACATTGTTAGCAAGTAGTAATATAGAAGTATTCTGATGTAACTAGAAGACTTACTTCTTTAATTAGCTATAGTTAGTTTGTTAGTTTTGACTTTAACTATAGTTAGTTTGTTAGTTTTGAACAAACTTGTAATATTTCTCTATAAATAAAGCCTCTTCCCTCATTTTGAGGAGAGATTCATTGATTCAAAATATTAGATTTTTGGTTTCACACCAAAATTGGTATCAGAGCACTCCAAGATTTGGGAACCGATGGCGGGAAGGAGAGCCTATCAACTCCTTTGGCGGGAAGGAGAGCACATCAACCAATCGAAGGAGATGTACACGGGAAAGAACAAGAGGTGGAAGATACTCCCACCCTCTCTCCAAGAATCTCAACCCGACGCTTGTTGTTCGTTGAGAACTCATTAGAGGGAATTCATGGCACCTTAACAAACCTTCAAGAAAGCATGAAAACCCTTGCTAAAAAAGTTGAAATGCTTGCAACCGCACCTCAAAATCGAGAGAATATTCAACCAGTTGATCAATAATGGGGAGGAAGAGGAAGAAGAGGCGGCAACGGACAAGACATGGCCAAAACCAACAAGAAATATTTCAAGAAAGGCATCCAAGAATTCAAAGACAGCACCATGAAAATCTAAGAAGATAACTAATTGGCCAAGAAAGATATCAAGAAAACCAAGATTAGGATTCATCTAATGAATATGATCAAGAAGAAGAATTCTTTGTGCCAAGAAGAGGAAGGGGCGAGAGACGTAAGGACAATGATTTCAAGATGAAAATTTACTTGCCAAGTTACAATGGGAAGCGAGACATTGAAGCATTTCTTGATTGGATCAAGAACACAAAATATTTCTTCACATATATGAACACTCCCAAGCACAAGAAAGTGCATCTCGTGGCATTAAAGTTAAAAGTTGGTGCCTCGGCTTGGTGGGATCAACTTGAGATCAATCGAAGAAGAATTGGCAGAAGACCAATTTATTCGTGGGAGAATATGAAAAGGTTAATGAAGGAACGCTTCCTACCTTCTAATTACGAACAAACTTGTATCGTCAATATCAAAATTATAAACAAGGAGGACGATCAGTGGCTGATTACATTGAAGAATTCTATCGACTAGGAGCAAGAACAAACTTTATGGAGAGTGAGCAACATTTGATTGCAAGATTTATTGGAGGTTTACGCATGGATATCAAAGAAAAGGTAAAACTACAACCTTTCCACTCTTTTACTAAAGCTATCTCTTTTGCTGAAACTGTGGAGGAGATGAACGAAATCTGAGTCAATAATTCATCAAGAAGGTCCGCTTGGGAAGCCTCCACAAGCAAAAGGGTTAGTGTTGCAAGTAAAGCACCAAATCCTCCAAATCCACCAGCCTTGACCAAAGACAAAGATAAAGAAAATTAAGAAGGAAGTGAAGAGAAGAAGACCGAGACCACATTCAAGAAGAGAGCTCGAAATCCCTACAATAGGTCTTCTTTGGGCAAATTCTTTTGATGTGGCCAAGCTGCTCATTTATCTAATGCATGCCCCTAACGAAAAACAGTAGCTTACATAGAAGAGGAAGAAGAAATGATGGCTGAAAACAGTGAAAGATGAGGAAGTCGAGTTCATTGAATCAGATGATGGTGATAGACTCTTTTGTGTTCTCCAAAGAATGTTAATAACTCCTAAAGAGGATTTGAACCCCCAAAGACATTGTCTTTTCAAAACAAGGTGTACAATCAACAACAAGGTATGCAATGTCATCATAGATAGTGGAAGTAACGAGAATTTTGTCTCCAAAAAGCTAGTGGCGGCTCTAAATATCAAAGTGAAGACTCATCCAAACCCATACAAGATAGCATGGGTAAAGAAGGGTGGCGAGGCACAAGTAAGTGAAATTTGCATCATTCCCCTTTCAATTGGTAATAACTACAAGGACCAAATAGTATGCGATGTATTGGAAACGGACGTATGTCACATATTGTTAGGGAGACCATGGCAATATGATACTCAAACCTTACACAAAGGGAGAGAGAATACATAAGAGTTTAATTGGATGGGCAAGAAAGTGGTCTTACTTCCACTAAACAAGAAGAATGATAAAGACGTAAAGGTGAAAAAGGAAGACAACAACCACTTGTTTATAACAAAGTAGAAAAACTTTGATGAAAGAAAAAGAAGAAGATATATTAGGACTTGTTGTTGTTGATAAGTTCGAGGAAATACAAGAGAATGGGAACCCTTCGGTGATACAAGAATTGTTTGATGAATTCCCCCTCCTTAAAGGAAAACCCGAGGGACCGCCCCCATTGAGAAATATTCAATACCACATTGACCTAATCCCGGAAACTACACTACCAAACTTGCCTCACTATAGAATGAGTCCTAAGAAATACGAAATCTTTCATCAACACATCGAGGAGTTACTTAACAAAGGGCACATTCAACCAAGTTTAAGCCCGTGTGCAGTCCCGACCCTACTAACTCCAAAGAAAGATGGAAGCTGGAGAATGTGTGTAGACAGTAGAGCCATTAATCGAATCACCGTGAAATACCGTTTTCCAATCCCTCGTATAAGTGATCTACTTGACCAACTTGAAGGAGCATTGATATTTTCTAAGGTGGATTTGAAGAGTGGATACCACCAAATAAGAATACGACTGGGTGATGAATAGAAGACGACTTTTAAGACCAATGAAGGATTGTTCGAATGGCTAGCCATGTCCTTTGGGCTATCAAATGCTCCAAGCACTTTCACGAGACTCATGAATCAAGTACTTCATCATTTCCTTAACAAATTTATCGTAGTGTATTTTGACGATATTTTGGTGTATAGCAGGAACATTGAGGAGTATTTACAGCACCTTCAAAGCCTTTTTCAAGCATTAACAACTGACGAGTTCTATATCAATCATAAGAAATGTCTTTTTCTAGTAAAGGAAATTACATTTCTTGGCTTCTTAATTGGTCACAGTCAAATTAAAGTTGATCTAAAGAAGATTGAAGCTATTACCCAATGGCCAACTCCATGTTCGATAAAAGACATTTAAGCCTTCCTTGGTTTGGCTTCATTTTAAAGAAAATTTATCAAGGATTTCAGCTCTATCGTAGCACCTATTACTAATTGTCTAAAGAAAGGCAGTTTCCATTGGGGAGAGAAATAACACAGTAGCTTTGAATGTATCAAAGGAAAGTTGAGTTTCAGCCCTGTTCTTAAGCTACCATACTTCTCTTTACCATTTGAAGTAGCCGTGGATGCCTGTGGAGTGGGCATTGGAGGTGTATTATCACAACAAGGGCACCCTATTGAGTTCTTTAATGAAAAACTCAGTAATTCATGGCAGAACTGGAGTACTTATGAACAAAAATTGTATGCCTTTGTTAGAGCTTTGAAACTATGGGAGCACTATCTTCTTTCTAAAGAATTTATCTTGTTGGCGGATCACTTTTCGTTGAAGTACCTACAATCTCAAAAGAATATCAGTCGTATGCACGCACGGTGTATTTCCTTCATTCAAAGGTTTGACTTTGTGATCAAACACCAATCAGGCAAGGAGAATAAAGTAGCTGATACTCTAAGTCGAAAGAACTCTCTCCTTACTATCTTAGCCACCGAAGTAACTATTTTCGCTCATCTCCCATGCTTATATAAAGAAGATGTTGATTTTGCTGAGATATGGTACAATTACACCCACTTTATAAAGACTAATGATTTTCATATAGTGGATGGTTTCTTATTCAAAGGAGAGTAATTGTGTATTCCACACACTTCCGTTCGAGAAGCTCTTCTAAAAGAAGCACACTCGGGAGGATTGGCTGGACATTTTGGTCAAAATAAAATTTTTGAACTAGTGACTGCTCGATTTTATTGGCCACAAATTCGGAAGGACACAAATAACTTTGTTAAGAGATGTTCTATTTTTCAAAAAGCAAAAGGCACAAGCACTAATGTGGGTCTATATTCACCATTACCTATTCCCACAACCATTTGGGAATACTTATCAGCTGACTTTGTACTTGGTCTTCCAAAAACCCAATGAGGGTATGATGTAGTAATGGTGATAGTGGACCGTTTCAGTAAAATGACTCACTTTCTTTCTTGCAAAAAGACAAATGATACAGTTTATATAGCCAATCTCTTATTTAAAGAGATTGTTCAACTTCATGGAGTGCCCAAGTTCGTTGTATCTGATAGGGATGTCAAATTCCTTAGCCATTTTTGGCATACACTATGGAAGAAGTTTGATACAACATTGAAATTTAGCACTACCTCACACCCTCAAACTGATGGGCAGACAGAAGTTACCAACAGAATATTGGAAAATCTTATACGTTGTCTAAGTAACTCAAAGCTGAAACAATGGGATTTGTCCCTTGCTAGCAAAGTTTTCCTTTAATAATATGAAGAATAGATTAACAGGAAGATGCCCCTTTGAAGTTGTATATACCAGAACTCCAAGACCAACTTTTGACCTTGCTAACTTGCCTTCTATATTGGATGTTAGCATTGAGGCTGAAAGTATGGCTGAAAGAATTCAAAAGCTTCATCAAGAAGTCCATGATCATTTGGAGAAAACTACCTTGTCTTACAAAGAAGCTAGAGACAAGTCTAGAAGATAAGTTAATTTTGAGGTAGGAAACCTAGTAATGATCCACCTACGCAAAGCTCGATTTCCTACTGGTACGTACAACAAATTGAAAGATAGACAACTTGGACCATTTCAAGTATTAGAGAAATATGGCACCAATGTATACCGCATTGAATTACCAACAGATTTGCACATTAATCTAGTATTCAACGTGGCTGACTTAAAGCCTTATTTTGCTCCGGACAGCTTCCATTTAGCATCCTAATTGCCTCACGAATGAGTCCAATCTTGAGGGGTGGATTTGATGTAACTATAAGCCTTACTTCTTTAATTAGCTATAGTTAGTTTGTTAGTTTTGACTTTAACTTTAGTTAGTTTGTTGGTTTTGAACAAACTTGTAATCTTTATCTATAAATAAAGTCTTTTCCCTCATTTTGAGGAGATATTCATTCATTCAAAATATTAGATTTTTTGTTTCACACCATATTCCAAGTATCATTTTTCCATGAGTCTATTTGTGTAATTCAATTCCTTTTAGAAAGTGCTCTTCGATATAAACCAAGTGGTAATCATTAATGAATGGTTTTGGGTGGTTTACAAATAATAAATATATACAATGATAAGAAATAGGGAATTCAAGGCAAACTTCATCCTGCGAATAAACTGCCTTAAGTTATCTGGTCCGATTATAATCACATCAACCTGCTTATAAGCTCAAAACAACTTCTATTCATCCATGTTTTTAAGTACCGTTAGAAGCCTAAGTAATTAGTCCTATATTTCTATAGCTAATTAATGATTTTTAAGAGCTTAGCTACTATACAAATTTTAATAATTCCATAAAGTAAAGACACATCTTCTTTAGGACAAGATTTATTACCCTGCCTTAATTAATAAACTATCGGATAATATAATATTTTATTTTGATTATATTCACAGGATTATTTTATAGTTTCCAAATTCCCTAAATTATTTCGAAAGAAAGCATTTAAAAAAATTGAATAGGATTGGAACAAACTTTCTTTGAAGTTTAAAGAATAATTTTTGGAAAATTTGTACGGATGACCCAACAATTGAGCCCAAAATGTCAAATGACCCTTTTTAAAAAAATAATGTCAATTGACCCTCTGCTGACGTCATCGCCCTATCAAATTACTTAATTTGCCCTTACTTCGTCTTCTTACCTTTTTGCTGAGAAAACCCACCAAAACTAAACTATTATTCATTCAAATTTTCCAAGGCTGACGACTGTATTGCTCATAAACGAAAAAAAACTATTTCCGGCTTGCAAACGATTCTACTTCCTGCTTTCAATCAAATCTTATCGATAAATCTTTCTTTCAATATGGTTTTGTTTGTTTGTTTTTTTGGTTTTGGATGTGTTCTGTAGTTGAAGATGAGTAGAAAGAGTTTGTGAGCGAGATAAGTGAACCTATGGTTTTTTTGTTTGTTTTTCTGGTTTTCGATGTGTTATGTGGTTGAAGACGAGTAAAAAGAGAGAATGTGAGGGAGATAAAGGAAAGAGACACCGGAGAGAGCGACATCAGAGAGAGCAAGATTGTGAGAGAGAGCGACATCGGAGAGAGCGACACCAGCGAGAGAGATTCTAGCGAGAGCGATGCCAGCGATAGCCATTCTAGCGAGAGCGATGCCAGTGAATCCATTCTAACAGAATGTTTTTTTACATTTTTTTTTCTGAAGGAGTTTATTGATTGAATTTTTTAATAAATGCAGGAGTGATTTAAGATGGCTACACATTTCAGAATAGCTAAAGGTGATAGATTTCCCAATTAAGTAATCAGCTTGACCCACATTGCCAATGCAAACAAGATTGTCAAAGAAAAGCTCACGCCAACGCAGTTGGCCATGTCCAAGAGAACAGTTTTTGGGCGATTTGTTGACGTTGATATGGTGTTCAATAGCTCAATTGTCCATCACATGTTGCTCAGATAAGTGAAGAGGACAAAATCAGACTCAATGACATTCGCTGTCTGTGGGAAGCTTGTCACCTTTTCGAAGGATGATTTTTTGGATGCAATTAGGATGCAATTAGCATGTCAGCTATGGGCAAACACTCCATATTTTTTATATGTAACATTGTATTTTTTATTCTTTGTAAAAATATTAATTTATTTTTTATGTATGTAAAAACATTCATTTATTTTTTATGTATGTAAAAACATTCATTGTATAATTGAACATATATTTTTTATGAAAGTTCAAAGTTCAAAGTTCAAAGTTTAGTATCAGAATTTTATTAGAACACCTGGCTATTGCTCTTTTCATTGTATAATTGAATTTTATCAGTATTAGAACAGAGCACATCCAAAACCAATTATACAACACATCCAATTGAAAGAACATTCATTGTTTAATCTTTGTTTATTATCTATTTTGTTTCAAGAATGTGTTCTGTAAAAACATTCATTGTATAATTGGTTTTGGATGTGTTCTGCTACTGCCCTTATCAGTATCAGAATTTTATCAGAACATGTAAGTTCAAAGTTCAAAGTTCAACATCATAATTTTATCAGAACATGCATAATTGAGCTTAGAACATTATATGGTTCAAGTTTCAAAGTTCAAAGATTGAGAGAGCGAGAGGTTGAGAGAGAGCGAGATTTAGAGAGCAAGATGTTCAGAGAGAGCGAGATTGTGAGAGATTATGAAGTCATTGTTTTTTGTTACATGTATGAAGATTGAGAGAGTATTTGTTATCCACTTTTGTTACAAGTATGAAGTTATTGTTTTTTGTTTTCAGTATGAAGATTGAGAGAGTATGAAGTTATCCATTTTTGTTACAAGTATGAAGACTGAGAGAGTATGGCAATGGAGAGAGTATGAAGATTGAGAGAGTGAATATTGCTATTATATAAATACTCCAGCTTGTTATTGTTTTTTGTTTACAAGATGAAAGTATGAAGTATCAAATGTTATAAGTATGAAGTATGAAAAACAATGAAGTATGTTACAAGTATGAAAAAGTATGAAGTATGTTACAAGTATGACATATGAAAAATTGGTCAATGGTATTTATAACTAAACTGGATGAGGGGTGTTTGTGTCTCGGTCTCTGGCATTTTCGGCACGTCACACAGTTGTAAGCGGTTCAGTACAATTTTGGCGGTTATGTCCATAATTCTTACACCGACCACACTTTATTTGTCTGCGAAATTCTCCTCACTCTTCATCGCCCAGCTCGTGGCACAAACTTCAGAGGAAGGATAATCTTTTCTACATATCCAGAAGGTTTTTTCCATTCAGATATGTGGCCAAGTGGATTTATAGGCTCTACATACACAGTCATTAGAGAGTCCATTGTATAAAATCGACTACAAAGACAGTGGATGGGTATATTTCTTTCCTTGGCAACAACAATTACATGGGAATACGGGATACTAAGTGATTGGAATTCCCTACACGTGCATTCCTTCGTGTGAAGATTTACAATACCGTCCAATCGATTATCTCGCATGTGTACCCGATAACAATCAATACGCTCCACCCAATATCGTCTGCCCTTATCAGCTTCACTTGCCAATTGGATTTCATAGTAGTCAGAGTGCAATGTCGTTCGAGATGCCCAGTAATTCCTCCGTTCATAGAACCACGATTGAAGCATTCCTCTAACATGTTCAATCAAGCATACTATGGGCATCAGTCGATACTCTTTAGTTAAGGAATTGAAACACTCTGTACTGTTGGATGTCATGTTATTGTATCTTCGTTTTATTTGGTAAACCCGTGCCCACCTTTGAAGACCGATGTCTTCTAAATATTTTGTGACAGTACTGTCTCTAAAACTACGGAGTTCATCCTATTTTGTCTGGAACTCTATCATACGAAATGGCCTTACTGCATTTCTAAATATCCCAACAACCGTGCTATCCTTAAAGTTTGTAATTATATCCTACAGTACTGTCTCTAAAACTACGGAGTTCATCCTATTTTGTTTGGAACTCTATCATACGAAATGGCCTTACTGCATTTCTAAATATCCCAACAACCGTGCTATCCTTAAAGTTTGTAATTATATCCTGTTCTATATGCCATGTGCATAATCCATGAAATGCTATGGGAAAAAATGCACGAATAGAGGTGCCAAGCATAATCAACTCTGTCCTATGACTTGAAGACACAGATGGTGAACCCACTGAAGCTGTTGTAGAACGATGCACATCTCCATGATCACGATCCATTTCATTCAATCCAACTGGTTGCTCATTCACATCCACATCCACTGAAGGACCACAATCCATATAATCGAATGTTGATGATACAATGTTGGTAGACAGTGGAATATCAGTGTTGGTAGACAATGGAATATCATCTTGACCCAATGAAGTTGATACGATTCCTCGTATTGTCTGTCCACAGTCGTATCATCATGACTCACATCTCCAAACCCCATTCCAACCCTTTCATCCTGTTTAGACTTCAACGTTACAACTATCTGAAGTCTACTAACCTCTTCTCGCAAAAGAAAGAACTCAAGATCATCATCATCCGTTATGCATTGTGGAGAGACTTCAAAATTAAGATTATATTTAACTTTCAGGATAAGATCAAACTCTGAAGAACTGATTTTTGTAGCCCTGTAAATGCGAGATTTAAGTTCTTCATAATTCACTGTAGGGGGCACAACGATTCCTTTCAACTGTCCCCCAATATACGAACTTTCATTCTCATCCCAAGCACCTCTAAATCGAATAAATATACACTTTCCTATCATCCTACAAAGCAAGAGAACATTTGTCATTAAGCTGTACAAGCAATTGAAGTGTACTCTCGCTCTCTCAATCTCGCTCTCGCTCTCAAAATCTCTCTCTCTCAAAATCTCGCTCTCTCTCATAATCTCGCTCTCTCTCTTACTCTTCCTCTTTCTTACTAGCCCAATACAAAATTTCGTAGAAATAACACATAAAAAATAATTAAACAGACTCAAAATAATAATGTTTCACCTTTCTAAAAAAGTTGTTCTGTTCCTTGCTGAGAAAGCCTCGTCTTAGATATCCCCGTTCGAAAAATCTCCGTTCAACAAAACACCGTCGAAAACCAGAGAAGTAATCAACTTTGAAATGGAGTTTAGAGTTCAAAGAAATCACCATTGTATTGTGTTTAGGTATTATTGATTTGATTTGAGGCTTCCATCGTGACATTTTGTCAAATCAATAATACATTGACAAATAATCACATCAACCAGGGAATTTCAAGCGAGAGCAAGAGAGAGAGTGAGAGTGTGTCATTAGACAATAGCGAGATTTACCTCGTGCGTGAGACCGGTGTACGGGCAAATTAAGTAATTTGGTATGGCGATGATGTCAGCAGAGGGTCAATTGACATTATTTTTTAAAAATTGTCATTTGACATTTTGGATCCAATTTTTGAATCTTCCGTACAAATTTCTCAATATCTTGAATAGTTGAGTCAAGAGAAAAGAAAAGTAAAAGATACGATCCAATCCATGTAGTATATGCATGTACAAGTGTGAAGAGTTGTTGGGGCCGAGGCTGCGTGTGGCGCGCGCGGGAATGCGCGAGGTTGGAGCGTGGCGGAGCGAGGGCCACCGCGCGCGCGGGGGCCGTAGAATTCGCGGCTCCACCAAACCACTACATTGTGGACTAAACTTAACCCATTACCTTTAATATAAATAACTTTATCCATTTTTTTCAAACGTCACAATCAACAACTTCAAAGTTTCCCATATGTCACATTCTGCCGCCCTATTAATATTAAATTTCCTATCTTCTCTAACCAAACTTTTCTTTATAATTTTCTTATCTCACAATTAATTGTATAAATGTATACATTTTTTAATATTAGATTTTACCAAATTTTGATTAAAAGTGTATATTTTAACTAGTTGAGTTATAACTTATACTCAGTTGACAGACTCTCGACTAAGATACCAAAGATCCAAATTCTTTCCTCCTACATTTTATTGAACTCTTAAGAAAATATCATCATAAATCCTATTGTAGAAATTAGTAAAGATGATTATTTCAATGTTGCATTAGCCAAAAGTAAACATGAGATAACAAATCTACTTTCAGTGAGATGACCTTTAGACAAAGACACGTGTGTAAGACGTGCACCAAATTCACATTGGTCTATATCCTCACTCCCTCCAAAACATGGGTACCCTTAAACCCAAACCTACCAAGGTTGGAGTACAAAAGATAGCCGTCTTTTTCAAAATTATCCAATATGGGATTCTCCAACCAAGGACGATTCCCTCTTTTTTTTAAAAAAAAAAATAATAATAAATTTTCACCAACACTTATAGATCTAAATCATACATATAATATACAAAAATAATATCTATATATTTGATATCTTTCTTTTTAAATGGGATCTCAATTCCAACCATGATTTCATTTAATATCTTATAACTAAAATCCTTTTTTTTTTTTCAATTTACTTCCTCGAAGCCTTGTTTATAGATCTATGGTCGTGAGAATCTAGGCATTAACTATACTTTGAAATTTTGATTACTTGAATTTTCTTAGTTAAATAATAATATTTGTGTTATTATTATTTTTGTGTAGGCATCAAATAGATTAAACGTCTCTCTATCTTATGACTTTGATCTTTAATAAAAAAAAAAAAAAAGGTCTTTTTAAATATATAAAAAATATATATTTACACTCTATATTAAAAAGTTCTACAAATACATGTACTTTTAAACTTTGGACTATAATAAAATCTTACTAGTTAAAATTAAAATAATATTTACAATATTAAATAAAAATTAATCATGTTAAATTAATCACGGTTTTAATTTAAAAACTAGCCACTATTCTTAAAATATTAAAACAATAAAAAAAGAATAATTTTCGAATAAAATTTATTTTTTTTAAAGCTATATTTTAAATTTTTTTAAAATATATGTGTTAAACTACATAACAGGTGCAACTCACACTAATGATTTATAGTATATAGTAAATGAAAGAACTACATTCACTTACAAACACAAAAGAAGAACAAAGATTTTTTTCTTGATGAGAGAAAGTATGGTACTTAAATAATCAATACAAGATCGACGTGGATTGATTTGAGGGAAAAAATGTTTTTAAAAAAATTCATTTTTATTTGAACACTTTTGATAAAAATTGGTTAAAATATACTTCAATTCTATACTCACAATCGCAAACGAAGATTTTACCTATTTTTTTAAGTAGGAGAAAGATATTGTCATGTGTATCATTATTATTTTAGGTTTTTTTTTTTTTTTTTTTTACAATATGTAAGGTGGAATAATCGAACCTCTGATTTCAAGGTTGATACATAAACATTATGTCAATTAAATTATCTTGATTTTGATTTTTTTTTTTTTTTTTTTTTTGAGAAGATTACTTTTTAATTATCTTAAATTTGACCGTTTAATTATCATCTATTAAATCTTGTTCTTTCATTTAAATATATATATATATATATATATATATATATATATATATAAAATCTTCTCAGTATTTAGTTGTTTTGATTTACTATTTTTAATTAAACTATAATTTGGGAAGGACATTTTAATCCATTGAATTATCTCCAATTTATCGTTTGATCATTCATGTGATAAAAAAAGTTATTTTGTAAAATTTCAAAACCACCGTTTAAATAAAGCCATTTAGTTCTCTGACTCAATCCAATTCATACAGACTATCATTTTCTAAATCTTAGAATTGAAAAATTACAAGATTGTGAAATCTACTAAATTGATAGGGCCTCTTTTGGTAGATAATTTGAAAACAAATAAATTAATAAAAATATATTTATACTTCATTTTTTTTTTAATATGTATTTAGTAATGGATTCAAAGATTAAATTTTAATTTAAAGAATTGTTTAAAATTTGTTTGATACTATTTATAAATCATTAGTGGTAGGTATCCACTAATATTTTCACTAGTATTTCGTTGATAATAAATTATTATCAATTTATTAATGAATATTATTTTTGTTAAAAAAATTATATAATAAAATTTATAATACATTACATAATACATATTGTATTTTTTTTAGAAAAAAATGAAGTGAATTTATGATATGATGTATTATATTTCTAAATGTTTAATATTTGAACAACAAAAATATAAAATTGTTGTATTTAGAATTTTCACTGTTTGAATCAATCCGAAAATAGTTGTTAGTAACAGAATTAGGGTTGTCATAAAATATAATCTAGATTTTCTATTGAATATCAATCCTAATTTTTCCACGGAATAATATTTAGATACAATCTAAGCAACACTCATCTTTCTACACCCCTTTAATCGAATAGAAAAAAAAAATAAAAGAAAACAAAATTTGTCACATAACAAAATGTGGTTGAACTAGGTGGACTATTATAGCTCAAGATGCATCAAGTATTTTTTTTTTATTTAAAAAAATTTATTTTAAAATATAAGAAAATGAGACCACTTATTTACAAATATAACAAAATTTTATTGTCTATCAATATCCGTGACAAATGACATTTTGTTATATTTGAAAATATTTTTAGTAGTTTTATCCTTTATAATATAATTATTAAAAATATATATATTCTTTTTAAAAATATGTTGTACTTTTTTTTTTCTTTTGGTAATTTTTCGAATTTTATCTTATTTTAGGTTAAAATGATTTAAACAACAAAGTTCATAACTATGGAAATCAAAGTGACATACAAAAACAAAGGAAAGATTCAAGATTAGATAACATGATTAAACAGAAAACTATGAGTGAATTAATGGGATCGCCATCTCCAATTCTTCTAGCTTTAGCAGTCTGAGCGACAACTTTATCTTCTCAAATCCTCTTCTCCACTTTGCTAAATCTTTACCTCACACCCAGAGACTCCTGCAGAAGCCATGGACAGGCTTCTGTATTCTTCTTCTCCAACCCCTTTAAAACCCCATCTTAAGCAGCGCTTTCCTCTTCTTCCTCGACTCGGTCGCATTGACTCATCAAAGTTCCATTTCCCCTCATCAACCCGTTCCGAGTTTGCTGGACTCAATTCGTTCTCTTCCAGAAACGAAAACCCAATTCTATCTTCTTCTTCTCCTCCTTCTCCTCTGCCTATTTCTTCCAATACTTTGCTATCTCTGACTGTTTCTCGAGATGGGTCGGCGCCGAAACCTCATTTTCTTCAGCAGATTGAAGTTTCTCCCTCAGGTGAACGAAAGGTATGTCGACAAATTTAGTCCATGGGTTTGTTTTCGAGACATTGTTGCTTATGAAGCATTTGATTATAATTGCAATTAACATGATCTATTTCTGCGTTGTTTGATGAACTCTCTGTGTCTGGACTGCTGGTTAGCAAACTGATTGATGAGCAACGTAATTTTTGTCCTTATTAAGAGCACAGGAAAGGGGAAAAGAGAATGGGGCTTATAGTAGTTTTCTTATGATTCCATGAGGTCAAAATGGAACTGCTTTTTCCAGGAGTTTGGTTTTATCTTGGCTCCTCAGAGGAGCCTCCTCCATCCGCCTCTTAGAGAGAAGGGTTGCTTTCTTTGGGAAGCTGGGGTGTGTGTCTATTATGTGGGTGTTATGGAGAGAGAGAAATAACAGAGTGTTATACTGGTATTGTTGGTTAAGACTATTTCCATTGAAATTGGTATCATTCTGGATGTCACGTTGAAGTAGTAATTTTTAGTTTTGTTGCTAACAAAACCAAACTTGAAGGACTAATGGATGGATTCTTCGTACTTGGGATACCCGCGAATCAAATTTGGGAGGATTTTAGTTAGTGGATTGTTGCTTCACCTCCAAACTTACATTTGCACCCTCTTGCTTCTAGCCACAAGGAAAACACGTGTTAGTCTTAACCTTAGAACTTGAATTTTTAAGGCTGATGAACGATAGCGAAATACTGAAATGGGATGATTCAATTGGGCATCAATTAGGAGAGCTGCAACTTTGATCAAACTTGGATTCTACACTATGGAAGCTGGAAGTAGATGAATTCTCTTGCAAATCTTTTTTTGATTATATGACCCTACATCTCTTTCATAGGTAAAGCAAACGAATGATTTGGAAATTCGGAAAATAGATACCAACATGACAAATCCAAGAGAGATATCCCAAGTTTTATCACAAACCGTGCCAAAGTGAGAATGTCATTGTCATGCAAATCAAAAAGCTCATCTGGAAATCCAATGTGCCCAAGAAATCCACTTGGTCCATGATCTTCCAGTAAATAAATACTTACAAAAGAAAGTCCACTCGGAGATATCTCAACTTGACAATATTAATGTATTCCATGAAGGAGTAGTAAATCTAGGAAAAGTCTGGACGACCTATTTGCTCCACTATAGAGATTTGGGGACTGAAGTATCCCTTATTTTGTATTCCTATTCCACAAAGTTCAAACAAAGTAAAACAATCATAATGCATTCCGTCTTGGCCAATTGGAGGGAAAAGAAAAGGGAAAAAATTGTGAGTGATTGAATAGATAGGGGAAAACTATAAAACTCACCTGCAATTTGGATCTTATTAAATTTTCCTCAGAAATAAGTTTTCTGGGAGTTTCTTCCAATGGAGTAATTTCATGGGATATTTACATGGCATGAGAGTCTGGGGAAGAACAACCAATCAAAGTGAAGGCTAAACAAAAGCCAAGTGTGGAACTTCCCATACTCTTTAACTTCACTTTCAGGGGCACTACTAAATCTTTAATATGTAGAGATCTAGAGCTGATCTGTATTCAATTCATTCATCAATGCTCTCAACATCTTTTAGGCTTCTTCAAGTGGAAAAGGTTTGGTTTCTATCAGGAACTATTTTCAAATGCAATTTGGGTTTGGTAAAAGTTAGAAGTAAGATTAGAACTAAAGGAGATGGGTTATGATTATTACCGTGGGAGGGTTGTTGATAAGGTAGCATGTCAGCAAGTGTTCTTCACAAGGCGTGCGCCTTAAAGGGAAAGTTCTCTGAGTGTGTGTGTGTGTTTTAAAAAAATATTTTAATTTTTAACTTCGTTGTTGGATTTTAAATCTTAAATCTTATTATTCCTTCATTCCCTCCACTGGATTATGACACAACCCCCCAACCCCAACTCCCAAGGTAAGGAAGATGAAAAAAGAGGACAAGGTCAAAATTGCAGATATATTGCTCTGACTACCAGTAATCAATTTTTACTAAATTCACTTTCCCTCGTTGAGTGCCTAAGAAGCATGGACACAGACACGACACGATACGGCACGACAATACGCCAATTTAAAAAATACTAGGACACTGATACGTCGGGGATAAAGTTTTTATTATTACTTTTTAAGGATACGTATAAATTTAACATAAAATACTAAATGCACTCTACTAAAAGAAACATAAAATGTTAAGTTAATTAACAATTATAAGAGATGAAACATTTAGGTTACTAAATTCAGTTTTTTATGTTTATGATTTTTTTTCTTTGGTTAAAAAAATGGGTTTTCCTACATATAATTACTGATTCGGACTTTAAATTTAGGGCCAACATGAAAGGTTGGACCATTTTCTCTTTGAAAAAAAATTTCCAGGCGTGTCTGGGAAGTGTCCTAAACCCACGTGTCTGAAATTAAAAATAAATAAATAAATAAAAATAGGACACGTAAATTTGTGTCTTGCACATGTGTCCAACGTGTCCGCGTCCGACACGGACACTCTGCCTAAAATGGAGTGTGCATGCTTCATAGTTGAGTGCAATAATTTGATGAACAATGTGGGGATATAGTCTTTATGTTAATTGCTCTATCCTTTAGTGAGCCGCAACGTTTGGACAGGTTTCATTTTAGCTTCTTTTATAGTTTTGGAAATTATTCCTAAACTTTGAAATGACATCATTTTATGATAGAATTTGGATAGGAACACACCAACATCTTCTGGATTTTAATCTAATGCCCTTTTGGTTCATTTTCTTGTACTTTTTCTGTTTAATTTATGGTATTGATTATCAATTTATGGTGGGGATAAGATGCTTATTAAGCTTAGCATGACTTCTTCCACTAAACTCTTCCATGTCAGTTTGCAGTCCAATGATAGTACATATTTGGTTTGCTCTATCATCTATTTTATTGTCAGCCTGGGATCTTATTACTGTTTTGTTTTATTGGCTTGCAGAGGACTAGCTTAATTCTAATGCATCATACTTTAAATTGTGATAGTTTGTTTCAGGAGTTTTGACTCAGCTACTGTATTTATGTGTCAATTATCAGTATTATTACCATTTTAGTTTGGAAGCTTACTGAGTTTTCATATCACAAAATTTTAGGCAAAAACTACCTGGACATTAATGGCACTCTGTATTGCTATTCTGGTCTTGATCCAACCAGTTTTTGCACCTTCAGCTTTAGCGTCCTTCCACTCGGCAGCTACGACTGGGGGTCCATCTGCTGCCACCGTTGGGGGAAGATTTTTCCAGTCTGAACTATTGAGCAGTGCTTGGACTGGTTTCTTTGCCGGATGTTTACACACGTTATCGGGGCCGGACCATCTTGCTGCATTGGCTCCTCTTTCCATTGGGCGTACTCGCATGGAAAGTGCTGTTGTTGGAGCTCTTTGGGGCTGTGGCCATGATGCAGGTCAGGTTATCTTCGGGCTCATATTTCTCCTATTGAAAGACCGCCTTCATATTGAAATTATTCGTACGTGGGGGACAAGAGTTGTCGGTATTACTCTGCTTGTAATCGGTGCACTAGGTATAAGGGAGGCTTCGGAGGTTCCTACTCCTTGCGTCGCCCTAGACAATGGCGAGTGTGATGTTAGTATTTATGAAGCATTAGAGAATCCAACAGGAGGCAAGAAGAAGATAGGTTTTGCAACTTTCGCAACGGGTATTGTCCACGGGCTACAACCAGATGCATTGATGATGATACTACCTGCACTTGCACTGCCCTCTCGAGTGGCTGGAGCTGCATTTCTTGTGATGTTTTTGGTAGGTACTGTAGTTGCAATGGGAAGTTATACAGTGTTCATAGGTTCTTGTACTCAGGCATTAAAGGAGAGAGTGCCCAGGATTACTGAGAAGCTCACATGGGCTGCTTCCTCTATAGCAATTGCTCTTGGATTTGCCATTCTCATCAGTCAGTATTTTGGGTTTAGCCTTTACTAAATTTCATCATTTTGACACTTTTCTTGCTTCCTTGTCATTGTTAGAAGAATATGCTAGTAATAAAAGGTTTGTTTATTATGCTTATAGCAAAATTTTCTCGAGCGCCCCTTCTATTAGCAAAATTCTGCATTCTCAAGTTTCATGTCAAATTCGCTTTTAATAGAAATGTAAGAGAAATCATTCTTCAATTTATTGAAAATCTGGAATTCATTCTGGACTCGCTCAAATTATCAAGTGAGAATGACTTTGCAAAAATGTTTTCCATAGTATTCCAAAATTGAAGTTTAAATTAAGGTGGTTAATTTGGTAAAGTTAGAATTTAGCCCTTATAATTTTAAAAATTAGAATTTAGTCCTTATCATTTATGAAATTTTATCAAATCAAACCATAGAAAAAAATATTTATTTTTTTTCCAAATTACAGGAAGTGAATTTGCAATTTAATCTTAAATTAATTTTGACTAACTTAATGCTGGACTGCTCATTGTTAGTAATAAGAAATGAAATGCCAATATTCGGGAGGATGATACAAGATTACTAGAAAGTATAATTTCCCAATTTCTATATGGTAGCAACCAACCAAGAGGGAACAATTTCTAAAAAGTAAAACGCAAATAGTTTATAGATCATATACGAGGAGAAACAGCTGCATCAATTATTTTCAAAATAAATATGATTTTAAACTACAAAATATTTGACATGGGAGCAAGACAGGAGTGTTTTACTGAAACAAATTTTACAAAGGTCTCTCATCATGGCTTCTGTTTTTTGTTGGTATCGTGAAGCACACAAACATCTGCCGCCGTCTTCATCTGAAACAGGCAACACGGTTGATATTAGAACTGGGAGATGCTACTTCTTAGCGAACGATGTTTATGCACGCCCTCAACTTAACATTGGACTAACTTCTCATACCTTATGCACCACAGACATTAGACGATAATGATATCCTTTTAACTCTTATACTATCAATCAAAAAGTCAATGTGATGGGAAGGAAAACACAGCGAGGTCTACGGTTAAAACAAAATAGGAGCGGAGAGGAAGGTTGTGGCAGGGTGTGCGACAGTGGTGAATAGAGGCAGCGGCAAGAGAGGCATGAGTGGATTTGAACAAGGGGTTGAACAGTACACAAAGTGATAATAGTAGATTTCATAAAACGAGCATTGTCCATTAGACATGTACTAAACGAAACCTTATTCATACAGTATGAATATGCATAAAAGTGAGAAACTTCCCTTACGATTGTTCTATGTGCTTCAGAAGTGAGGAAACTCTCTCCCACCTAATACTTCATCATGACTTGACTTTGCGGCTAGTGTGTAGAATCTCTTCGGTTGGCTTGGCAGGGGTGTAAACCAAAGTTGGTGCCTGGCGGATAGGTTAATCGCTGAAGTTCTTTTTGGGTGGTTCTTCAGAGACAAAGCAAGAGTTCTATGGATGAATACTGTCAGAGCTATACCGTTGGCTTCTCTGAAAGGAAAGGAATTCTAAAGTTTTCTCAGACAAGAAGTCTTCATTTTCTTTCTTTTTTTTTTTTAATTTTTTTATAGCATACAAAATCTACTTGGAGATCTCTGCATTGGTTTTTTCTTCTTATAATTAGTCCATTGATGGCATCATCTTTTAATCGAAAGGTCATCTTGTAATCCTTCCCTTGAAAAAGGGATGCCTCATCCAGTTATCCCTTTGCCCCTAGGTTGTTTTTGTTGGCTATAGCCTTTTGAATGAATTATCTTAGTTTCTTACCATCATCATCATCATCAAAAATTAAAAAGGGAAGCATTCATGCGGAGACACTGTAGAATTTAGCCTTTTACAACGAGGTAAAGATAGCTATATGAGTTACCTGTATGACATTAACAGCTTGCTTCACTGCCCATCCAAACAAGCTAATTACGACCAAAAGTGAGAGGAATGATTTTTGTTGTATTGAGTGTAATATAACCTGAAAAAGGTAGCAAGTTCAAACCACTGGGAATTGCCCTACCAACATCATGAAATTAAGACACTAACAACAAGCTATACTTACATCCATCAAATTCTCATTTTGTGTCTCCGCAAGAAGAAATAGAATGATGTAAAGAACCTGGAGATGGAAAATGGGGATCGAGAACAGGTGGTGGCTCACCAATGGGTATTTAAAATAGAGTAATCAAACAACAGAATTTCAAATTACCTCGCATGACACACAACAGTAAGCCATAAATGTCCTATTTCCATAATATGCCTTAAACAGCCAATTGGTGCTGTCTTTGACATCTTTATGACTGGCTTTGCCTATCAGAAAGGTACTGAGGTAATAGTAAACCAAAAAAATTCAGAGATGCCGCAATATAATTGTGCACAGTGAAGGAAAAAATGAACACATGATCAAGCAAAATAAAAGAAATATGATACCTGTACATTTGAAGCCAGTGGCTAGCAATATCCAAGGCAAGCAATGATACGAAAATCAAACCAGGCCTGCATTACAACCATCGAGTACATTATAATATTTGCTACTTTTTAGTCATTCAAAAAATCACTTGGAACAAGTAAACATATTATACACATATATAATCCTTACCTGTATACTTGGGATAGAATTACTAGTAGACAAGCAGTGCTAATCCTGTGATACAGCAGATTCTGATCAAAATTGTCAATCAAGGGCAAGGTTGTATGCCCTGAAGGGCTTGATATCAATATAAAGTTGTAATAACAAGCACAAAAAATCCAGTAGTATACTAAATTTCCATATTTTAGACGCCGATATAGATATAAAGGTTAAAGAAGATTGTACCGGTCTGTTACCATGTCCAGCACAGCCCCAAACGTGGAAACTGAATCATTAAAAAAAAAAACATTACATTTTACAGATAATTGTCCAACTTAAACAACTATCAGAGGTCAAGTTATTGAAAGCACTTGAAGCACCCTTTCAATACAAATGTACATAGGTTAGTCAAGGGCTCTCCAATATAATTTTCTTCCAAAAAAACATAAATAGTTCAATACCAGAATAAGTCAAACTGGGAAGTCATTAACCACAGGTTATTCTTTCACTTAGTTCAATTAAAGTACTTAACACTGGGTATCACGGAATTATAAACATTTAATTTTCTTCAACCTTAAGAATTTTCACATTACAGATTGACAGAAAAATAAAAAAGGATAACCAAAAGAGAATGAAGAAAACCATAACAGTCAAGATGAATATTGGCTATAAACATTTATGATAAAAACCAGAGAATTGCATCTAATGTATACGTTTCCACGAGTATTTCCTCGTATGTGCATATAGCAGGCAAAAACAAAAATAGGGTAAGTACCTTGATTGAATTTGCGAGCACACCAACCATCTATACCATCGCATACAAAGCTGAAAACATGAATTTTCAGTCAAAAAAACATGTCCAGTTTCCCACCTTTTGAATTAAGATATTACTGGAAAAGAAATGGGAATCTGGGAAATTAAGCACCCACCTGACAAAATAGAGGACTGAGAAGATTATTTTATTTGAGAAGCATAGAGCAAAGGCAACAATGTTCATGAGTACCCTTATATAACCTGCATTTCAGTTCAGAAATCATTTTAAAAAATCGTGTATGTGTCCACCTTCAGAAATTAAGTAGACTTCTCGAGAAGAAGCAGGACATTCAAGAGACAAATTTTCTTCCCACAGACAAATGGGTTTTAGCGCTAAAACTGATTGAAACAAGAGAAACTTGAATACCCACCAATAATATTGGGAACGTAAAGGTACACAGACAATTTACTTTGTTTCCGCACCAACTTATCAGCCATGGAAGCTTCTCAAAGACTTCAAAACTGAGTCAAATGAACTGCTCACGAAATCAATTTATACCTCCTGCATCCATCGCATATTTCCAAGATTAAGTATAAAGCCAAATCCGCACAAAAAACGGAAACAAAACTAATCCAATTAATCAAGAAAACGTTCAGTGAATCTAACAAGGAAGCAAAAGAAGGATAGAAGGGTTGAGAGAAAGAACCTGAAGGGAAAACGGCTGGTCCGGGTGCGCAGATCAAAAACCCTTGGCTGGCTGGCTGGCTGGCTACCCTTTTATCGATGATTTATTCGGATTCTTTGCATAACAGTGGAGCAAAGAAACGGAATAACTGCAATGTGAAAGCAAAGACAGAGGATTAAAATAAAATAGAGCTTGAAGAAAGATCGTGGGCCAAATGGGGCCCATCCAAATTAGGAATCTGGGCCGGGAACAGGGGGGAAGTGATGAAATTAGGAGGAAGAAGAGGGAATGATGATGAATGAGGGCTTAAATCAAAGGAATTAGAGATGAGAAGTTGAATCGTACCAGTCGGAAGAGGAGAAAGGAGAGAATCAATGAGGAAAGAAGCTGAAAAACAGAGAACGGAGAGATGGAAATGGTGGTGGAGAAATGGAGGAGACCAACTTGATGAGAACGTCAGAACTCAGAAGTCGGGCTCCAATGGCGGAATTTTGCATATGAGAAAGCTGGAATCTGACACGATGAGTACAGAGAAAGGGACTGAAATCAAACTCAAAATTAGGGCTACTGTTGATTAAGTTTTTTATTATTATTATTACTACTACTACTTATTCTTTTTTACAAAATTAATAATGATAATAATAATATAATTTATAATCTTAAAACTCTATGATTGTATTCGAACTTAGTGGTGTACATGGGTTGGGTTAAGAGATTTTTTTGGACCAATCAAAAAATTCGGATTAATCGGATTGGCAACCTAAATGATCCAAATAAAGATGTATATGATTTATAATATTTATAAGTTATAANCAACCCGACCATAAAACTGACCCAACCTGACACATACAATTTCGGTTGGGTAGTCCGAATTCTTCGGGTCATTTGAATACCCTATTTGAGACTCCATGATGTCGAAGGAAATATAAATTTTGAAGAAAAAAATGGATACAAACTATTATAATTGATTAATAAATTTTTTATTATAGCTTGATTGGATTGTTGTTGATCATATTTATTCATCATTTCTACAAAAGTAAGGTATATATTGCAAATATTTGTATAAATGTTGAAGTTTAAAAAAGAAATAGAAAAATAGTTACAAAATAATAAGTTTAGGAATAATTTGAAGTGACATGTGAAAATGAAATTTGTGGATAGTTAAAAAAAAAAAAAAAAAAAACTTAGATCAATTCAATTTTAAGGGGAAATTATGTGAAAATTTAAAGGAAAAAAAGTTTGAAGGAGGTTAAATATAAATATAGGTTTTTTTTGTTGTTTTTTTTTTTCCAAATTAAATATCTTTAGGGAAAAGAGTTTTGATTGAAAATAAAGCTAAAAATAGATAAAAGTTAGAAATTAGAAAAAGTAGCACATTGAAAAAACATCATCATTTATTGGAAAGGACATTGGTGTGTAAAATTATATAATTGTATGTAATTAGAACCATAAAATGAAAAACTTGAATGCGCTAACATAGCTAATTTTAAAAAAATCATAATTTTATTGAAATTCGAAATTCATCTAAACAAATGAATAAACAGAATAAAAAGTTTCTTGATATAGAGAAAAAACGAAATTTTTCCTACTTAAATTTCAAGATTTTGATAGAAATTTTCCACCATGGTTGTATCAACTAAGATCATGAATTAATAATAATCGCTAAAGAGAGCATAACTTAACTGACATCTATATGTGTTTGTGACAAAAAAGTCTATGGTTCAAATCTACTAACCCTATTGAACTGAAAAAATGGATTAATCATAATCAGATCCATTAAAACATTGCATTAGTGATCCATTTATGTGAAACTTGTAATTATATCCAATAAATATTTCAATTTTCATAAATTAACTAGTTTAGATGATTTATTAAAATTATCTTTCATCAATTCTTACATGTATAGTATCATTCGAATGTCATATTAATGACTAAATATGACCATTCCAACAAATTAAATTTCGGTTGATGAGCAAATAAATTTATGGCAATGGTTTGATTAAATTTCACCAAAGATAATATTAATAAAATATAACAAGACTATAGAAAAAGTGAAATGATGATAAACGAAGTTTAAGATGTTGAAATTGATATTGACATTTTAATCAACGTTATTAAACAAAAAAAAATGTTGATTTCTACGAGTGTTTTTCTAAATGAAAAATTTATAAAAATATGTTAAATCAAAATTGAATTATTTTTTCTTTAAAAGTCTAAATTGTTTATAAATATTATTATTAATATTTTCCATCTTTCTTTGATATTTTTATCGATATTTATTTTTAGACTAATTGATTTTGTGTTTTAATTTTCTTGTTTTTGAAAACTGCATTTTTTCTTTCGTGGTATCTTACTATGATTTTTCATTTCTTAAAAAGAAAATTATTTGAATTATTAATCACAATCTAAATTAAAAATAATTTTTAAACTTGGCATAAAATGTTTTAGAAAATAGATTTGGAAAAAAAAAACAAAAACAAAGTCATGAGTGGAGCTAGTATTTATATTATTATTATTATTATTTTTAATAAAAGACAACAAGTCAAATAGTTATAGACCTTCACCCTTAGCCTTCTAATTTATGAAAATTGTTTTTTGATTCTTACGTTTTCTTTATTATAGTTTTCACCCCCTCTTAAGAAAACATTTGGATTTTTGGTAAATTTTGACTTTGATTTTAACACAAAGAAACTCTACCGAAAAGTCATGTTTATAAAAGTTGAAATCCTTGGCCCTAAACTTTGGATTTTGTTATATTTTGATATCTAAATTTTAAATAATAATAGGATTAAAACAAACACTTTTAAAAGTTCAGGGACTAAAATAGATACTTTGAAAATTTATGGACTAAAATAGAACAAGATTCAAAGATCATGAACCAAAATAAAATTTAAATCTATTTATAAATTTAAATTCCAAAAACCAAAAATAGTGGATTGTGTTTAATGGAACCTTAAACATTAAAAATGTATTTTAACCATATACTCAATTTTTTTTTTAAATTTTATATACAACTTCAATATATATATATATATATATATAGTTCGAGATTAAAAAGATTTGAATCTTTTAACTTCTTGGAAAAGGTATATTATATTTGTCTAAATCAGTTAGACTATGTTCAAGTTAGCATAAGATTTCTAATGGGTTCTTAAAATTTCAATATTGTGTTTAAAGATTTTTAAATACAATACACCTCATATTTAATAATTTTTTAGAAACTGCAAACGCATTAGACGATAAAAAATTTAGGATCTAAATTCAATTTTATATCTAATAGATTGATTAACTTTTTCAATAATGAATATATCAAGTATTAGACAATTTTATAAAGTAGGATGAAGGATGAATATGAAAATTTATCTAGCATTCTCCAAATTGTCTAAATATTATTTTAATTATAAACTTTCTGTATTTAAACTCACAATCATACTTTATTAAATTTATATATTTAAAAGTATATAAATAATTTTAAATATGAAAAATAACTTTTAGCTAGTTAAGCTAGTTATGTGTATTTAAAAGTATACAAAACGTTCTCATGACTAGGTGAAAGTAAATCCAAAATTTAATGACTAAACTTATAATTTAATGGACAGTTTGGTTGAGGGAAAAAAGGGTGGGAATGAGAATGGACTTACAAAGTTCATGTTTGGTTGGTGAGTTTTGTTTATTTATCTTAGAAAAGGTAATTCCTAGGTATCTTTTACCCACACAAATGAAGGAATTGAATACCCATTGAGAAGTGTGGGTTTTCATGTCTTCCCTTTCTACCAGAATTTCCTTCCAGCCGTGAAAATTCATCTCTCTGCTTTGAATGCCGCCCATCTCTCTGCTTCGGTGTTGCTGTCTCTCTTTCTCTCTTCTCGTCGACGCGATTTTCTGCTTCCCTCTTGGTACTTACATTCTTTCCATCTCCATTTATGTCTTTTTTCTCACTTCAGTTTATGTCTTTATTCAACCTCCCGCCTATTGGTACTTCAATCTCCCGTCATTACATTCTTTTTTTAGTGTTGTTTATTTATGTCTTTCAATTTTCTACTGTCTATTGGTACTGATTTATCTTTTTTCCTCTATTTATTGATTTTCTGTTCCATTTATCTCTTCTTTTTTCAGAGAATAATTCTTTTTTCCGAATGTGATAACCATTGTTCAATTTATGATAAATCATTCTGATGTTATTAATAATCATTCTAATGTGGTTATCAATATGATAACCACATTTTTTAGGAATACAGAATGTAGAATATATTTTTTTCTGTTCCATTTATCTCAACTACTCCATTCGGAAAAAAGAATATGATAACCATTGTTCCCTATTTAAGATGTGGGGAAGACGACTATGATAACCACACTTTTGTTATATGGGATTTTTCTGTTCCCACAAAAATATCATTCACTTTTGTAATCAAACTATTATCATTTCTCTCTATTATCATTATTTCTTTGTAATCAAACTATTACTTTAGGCAAATTCTCTTTTGTAATCAGATCCCGTCTTCACACATGTTTCTCTATTCCAAATGTGGGAATTTTTTCTGAAACTCAGTCATTAAAGCCAAAGCCAAAATTCTCTTGATGAAGGATATTGACATTCTCTCTTAATTTTTTCTTTCAATTATATTGTCCTAATATCATTCTCTTAGCTTCTCATTTTATCTATGTTGTCATAATATAATTATTGCATAGCTTTCATTGGTTTATTTGGTGGAGTTTGTTCGATTTCTTATCTAATTCGGTTGGGTTTTGGTTTTGTGAAATTTAAGATATGTTTGATGGGTTATTTGATTTTACCTTTTTTTCTGACTTTTCTTAATTGTTCAAATTGAAGTAACTAGGATCCTATTCATTCTTCACGTTTTTTTTTGTTCTCTTTTGATGTATTGAATGAGTTGATTTGCTACATTGTGATTTATTTCTAAGAATTATTTATTATAATTAACTAATGATGGGATAAAACATTTCGTTTATCATGCAGATATGAATGACATATATTCAGCTACTGAACAACAAATTCTTATTGTCTTGTTGTCATATTTAGAGATAATAAAGTAAGCAATGAAAATATCTTTTCTATTGGTGGTAATACTATTGTATAAAGGACAAACACGTGACAAAATTATGAGTGGAAGTTCTTTCTATAAGCATCGAATTAGACAACTAAACTTTTTTCGTCTAATACATGAGAGTGATTTAGCATGTTTCGAGACAACACGAATGAATAGGAGATGTTTTACTATATTATGTCATATGCTTAAAACAATTGGCAAATTAAGAGGCACGACACATGTAGAAGTTGAGGAGATGGTTGCAATATTTTTACATATCCTTGCACATGACGTTAAAAATAGAGTTATATGTCGATATTTTGTACGTTTAGGAGAAACAATTAATAGACATTTTAATATAGTTTTGAGCTCTGTGATACGACTACATGAGTTATTACTTAAACATCCTGAGCCTGTTCCTGCCAACTACTTGGATGAAAAATGGAAGTGGTTTAAGGTAATTTTTGTTTTATAGTTTTGCTCATGTTTAAATATTAGTAGATGGTTTAATTAATTTAGAGTCTTCTTTGTATGTAGAATTGTCTAGATGCACTAGATGGAACCTATATTAAAGTCAATGTGGGTATTCTCGATAGACCTAGGTATCGAACCAGGAAGAATGAAATTGCTACTAATGTCCTAGGAGTTTGCTCCCAAGATATGCAATTTATCTATGTTTTACCTGGATGGGAAGGTTTAATTCTGACCCAAGATTTTTACGAGATGCTATATCTAGAGGAATGGATTAAAGATTCCAAAAGGTAACATGTATGATATTAGGATTGGTATGTAGTTTGGATTAGAAACACTTTGTACATACATTCTCAAGTATTCAGTTGGTGTATTTAGGTTGTTACTATCTATATGATGCTGGCTATACAAATGGTGAAGGATTTTTGGCTCCTTACAGAGGACAACGATATCATTCAAAAGATTGGATGCAAGGATACCAACCAAGAACTCCAGCTGAATTTTTTAATATGAAGCATTCATCTGCAAGGAATGTAATAGAACGGGTATTTGGCCTACTAAAAGGTCGATGGGCTATTCTTTGAGGGAAATCTTACTATCCAGTAAAAGTTCAATGTCGCATTATTACAGCTTGTTGTCTCATTCATAATCTTATAAGAAGAGAAATGCCTGTAGATCCGTTAGAAGAAGATGAAATTGGAGACACTCATTCAAGTACTTTTGACATGGATAGTGATTGAATAACACATGTTGAGAGTTCAAATGAATGGACAAATTGGAGAGATAACTTAGCAATTGAGATGTTTGAGAAGTGGAGGGGCATTAGATATTAATACTAGGATGTATTATTATGATGTAAACATGCACCTTGTTATAAGCTTTTATGAAACATTATGAACTACTATATTGCTACTTACTTCATAATTATGATATGTGATGTAATAGAACGAGCATTTGGGCTATTAAAAGGTCCAGCTGACATGTTTGAAGTAGAAGAACGAGAAATGGACAACAATGATTTTTGGAGAGAAATGGATGGTTTTTATGTGCCTGATTCACCAATAGTTGGAGGGGAAGAAGTGGATGGACCTACCTCAATGAGTGAAGCGGTAACAAATATATAATCTAATGCACACACATCAAATAGGTCTAGTAAGAAAAAAGCAAGAAGTATGGACCCATTGGTGACGACAGTGAATGGTCTTGAGAATGTTATGAGCAATCATCTTTCAAGCGCTAATGATAACATTCAAGAAATTGCTATGTTTTATCGACAAGTAGCTGAACAAGAGTCTACAAGAGAAGCACGTTGAAACTCATTAGTTAGTGAAATAGAAAGGTAGATGGATTAAGTGTTTGACAAAGGGTGAGAGCGGGTGAGATTATCACTAAAGACCAATCTCAGATTGATTATTTCTTTAATCTTCCACATGATGAAAGATATGAATTCATAATGGAGGTTTTGCAAGAAGACGTTCATTCTTAAACTGTGGGAATATCGTAGTATCTTATATGTAATAGGAGACTTTATAACATGTTATACATGGGCAATTATGTATATATATATATATATATTTTGGTGCTCTTATCAAATGATGCGTACTCCTTATTTTGAGCTAGCATGTTAGTGCTTGCTAAGTATCTTCATTTTGAATGAATGTTACATTGTACTTTTGTTTGTAACTACGAATATTGACATAATATAAATGCTTATTTTGTCTACGTTTAGTATTTTTACTTTGATATTGGTTATATAGCATTTGGTAGCAGAGCTAAGTGATCGTGTAGCCGGATAAGCGATCGCGGGGTCTTCGTGGGCGATCGTTTAGTGTTACTCAGCGATCGTGTAGCCGAGCTCAACGATCGTATAGCATTTGGTGGGCGATCGTATAGCATTTTGTTACTCAGCGACCGTGTAGTCGAGCTCAGCGATTGGTGTAGCATTTGATAAGCGATCGTATAACATTTGGTAAGCAAGCCTATAACACTGGGTAGGTGTTCGTATAGCATTTTGTTACTCGACGATCGTGTAGTCGAGCTCAGCTATTGTGTAGCATTTGGTAGGCGATCGTATAGAATTGGGTAGACGATCGTATAACAATTTATTACTCAACGATCGTGTAGCAGAGCTAAGCGATCGTGTAACCGAGCTCAGCGATCATGTAGCATTTGGTAGGCGATCGTGTAACCGAGCTCAGCGATCATGTAGCATTTAGTAGGCGATCGTATAGCATTGAGTAGGCGATCGTATAGCATTGGGTAGGTGATCATATAACATTTTGTTACTCGACGTTCGTGTAGCAGAGTTAAGTGATCGTTTAGCCGAGCTCAACGATCATGTAACATTTGGTAGGCGATCGTATAGCATTTTGTTATTCAGCGATTGTGAAGCGGAGCTTAACGATCATGTAGATAATTTAACCGATCGTATAGTATTTTGTAAACGATCGTTTGGATTTTTTTTCACAATCTCAATTTTTTTAACTAACCCAAACCAGTTGGGTTGCTCGGTTTTTTCGAGTCTTCGATTTTTTTAAACACCCCTAATTCCCATGCAACACCAAACACATTTCCTACACAACCAAACATAGTTATCTTTAATTCCCACACATACTATTCCTAGACATTGTTTTCCATGCACAACCAAGCATAGTCATCTTTGATTCCCAGTAATTTTATTCTCAGACATATAATTACCAGATATCCTTAATTTCTGGGCATTGAGAAAATTTCAATCCAAACGGCCCCTAATAGTGTTATTCATATAAATATAATTATAAGACTTGGGTTTGCAAGTCCAACTAGTGAGATGCACCTAATCACATACAACTAATTTTAATATACTGGAAAACAAACTTTTTTTTTAAAAAAAAAAAACTGCCACGTAACAAAGTTTCATTAGTGTGCAGTTGAAATGTAGAACGATGGATGCGACTATTAAGTTTTTTCTCATAAGTTTTTTTCTCGTAAGTCAAATTGTGGAGTAATAATTTAACATCAATCTTATAATAGGTACGAGAATGGTACTAGATACAATGTTATATTACACTAATGGAGGGATTTGACAAACTACTTTGCCTTGCACCTAGGACTTTGTGTCTTATTGATGTCACATATCTTCTCTAAGTTTATTTTTCCTAGGCCCACCACCATGAAGACTAGTATGAATTGCTTTCTAGTCTCATCTAGGCTAAACTCTTTCTAATAGATTTCGGCCACATTTACCTTGAAAAAAATATAATAAGCCAATGATAATGTGAAAAATGGACTCTATTAGGACTTTAGTGTTTACTTGTGTTCTACATCTTATTGACACATGAGGTACACTTCCAAATTTATAATAAAAAACACAAACGGATTGACAAGCGAAGTATGCTGAATCTAATTGCGTTCCGAAAATTACGTCGAACCGTTAGGATGATTATTATTATTATTGTTTCAAAGCAAAAATTATGAATTTTGACACATTTACTGTTATCAATACTGTTACTATTTGACCATTAAAAATAACGGTAACTGTAAATGTGACCAAATTTATAACTTTAAGTAAACGCAATCAAAACAATCCAATTACATTTGTGATTCAACCTTATTATAATTTCATTACATCTACATTCATTTTGGCTTAGTGTAATTTTTAGCCTAGGTTTTCTTTTCAAATTTTATTATTCAAAAAGTTCACCTTTTCCCAACTTTTTAAAAATGCACTTTGGATTCCATGTCATAATTTTAAGAATAAAAATTGAAAACAAATTTTATTAAGGTTTCAAGATTATTTTTTTAAAAAATTGGATAGCATAATAAATAAATTTAAAAAATAATTTTATTTTTAATAAATAAATAAATAAGTTTTTTTAATACCTTTTCGGTTGCTAAATTTTGAGATTGATTTTCATTTAGTCCCAATTTTTAACTTTTAAAATGTTATACATTATTCAGTCTTTGAATTCAATTTCAATTTGATCCATATATTTCAAAATTAATTTTCACTTATTTTTTAAAAAAGATTATTTTTTCACTAATTCAATGTTAATGTCCATTCATTAATTTAAAAAAAGTAAAAAAATATATTATAANATATTGGATTAGGAGATGGAGAGATTTGAACCTCTAATCCGTAGTAAACTATGCTAAATATACACCTTACTCTTACCTTACTATCCAACTAAAGAAACATATTTAAAAAAAAAAAAAAAAAAAAACTAAAGAAATATAACAAAATGACAAAGTTCGTTATGAGTTTAAATCCTATTTTAATTATAAAACCTTCCATATTTAAAACACACCATCATACTTTTAAATATCACTAAAAAAAATCATACACTTAAATATTAATAATTTCGTTCTTACATTTACCTAAATCAAATTTGTTATCAAATGACCTAAGATTTCTGCTGATATATGCAAACAAATTTAAGAATCAAGACATTTTAAGGAAGAAAACAAAATTTAAATCTAATTTGGAATTAACTGAACATTATTTTCATGATTTAGTATTATTATTATTATTATATACTAAAAGTCATAAATCTGGTTGTGAAATAAAGGCAATTCATAAAAAGAAAACAGCAATGGAATCGAGTCAAATCAGCCGACCTGCAGCAAAATCTAAAAATGGAGTAAGCTAAGCAGAAGTAACAAACAAAACGAAGAATAATCCATCAAGGTTTATTGGATTCTTTTCTGTATAGTTTGATTTCCAAAAAAAATCAATTACTGGTGTTCATCAATGAAAAATAAAAAAAATGGAAAAAGGAAGGAAAAAAGGGATAAAATTCGAAAATCCTACCGAAAAAGTGAGACGGTTTCTTTTCATATTTGTTTTCAACTTCAACTTTTTCCCGGAAAATTTGCCTAGAAAATCACAGCCTCGATGCTGGCTTTCTTCGTCGTGTTGCAGACGGGGCAAAACTCGAGAGTACTTTCGCATGGCTTACACGAACAGAGGTGCCTGCAAGGCAACAACAGCACGCACGAAATCCGAGAGTTACAGATTTGGCAAATCATCATCATCTTCTTCGTCTTCCTCTTTTTTCCGTAATCAATGGCGTCGTCTTCTCCGTCTCTGTTGTTGTTGTTGTTTGACTCCGCATCGTTCGCGCACGATGAAAGCCTTTCTCTGATTTGATTGAGTGCGTGACTAAGCGATGCTACCATTGCTTGATTCTCTTGTACGGCTCTCTTCCGTTCTTGATTCTCCATTTGTAATCTCGTCAATAATTGTTCGAGATGGATTTTTCTCACGTTCGCATTAGCGATTTCTTCATCTTTCTGCTGAAACAGAACGCGCGTTCTGGTTTCGATCTGGTTCAATAACACTCCGATTTCTTGATTTATTTTGTGGTGCAGAAGTACTCTGAATCTTTCACTCTGTTACAGTAGAGAAATCGAAACACTCAAGAACAAAATATCAACAACATAACTAATTCACAGAGAGAAATCGAAGTAAAGACCTGCAATCGAATTAAGCGATCGATCTGATCCGTCGACATCTCCGGCAAGAAAGAGAGAGTGTGAAGATCGTCAGAACTGGACTGAGCGTTTCCTGGTTGAAGAGGATGATGATTAGGATGAAATAATTGATGAAACTGATCAGCAGGAGTAGAATCGGAGGGAAGAAGGCCAAAATTCCGGCGCTGTAACTGCAATTGAATGGCCATTTTTGTGGTGGTTGAGTAATTGTTCGAAAACAGAAATCAAAACGGCAAAAGAAAAAGAAGAAAACGAAATTACGCGGCGTTCCCGCTTTCAAAAACGCAAATGGGCGGAATCCTTGCCTGCTCTGCATACAACAAAGAAGAAAGGAAAGAACTCAAGAATCCATAGAGTGGTTGTTCTTACGAAATCATATAATGTTCCCAAGGATGATAACAAAAGATACTGCCTCTCCTATGCTGTGTGGATATATATATATATATATAATTTAAAAAAAAAAATAGGAGAGAGAAAGAGGGGGTTTCTCTCTCTAAAATGGGAGTTTAATAAGGGAGGCTGTAAACACCGAGGAGTGCATGCAGATATGGTGAGTAAACAATCCGGTGGGTCAGATATTTAAAGTGGACATACTTTTCTTTTTCTTTTTCTTTTTCTTTTTAAAAAAATTATTTTATAAGTTTACAAAAGAATATTGGATTTAATTTATTTTTTTAAAGTATTTAAGACATATTTAGTAGACCCAACTAAGATTCAATACAAGAGAGTTGCATTGAAGGCCCGACTGGTTGGCCTTGGCCTCGGGCCCGAGGTCGAGGCAGACCCTTTCCCAATATCTAATAGGGCATATTTTACACATGTCTCGATCCAAAGTAACATTTTAGGTTGAAGATATAGCCTAAGGAAGATGCTCGACCTCGGATCCGAGGCCAAGGCCAACCCAAGCCAAACATGAAAATGGGAGCACCTCTTGGCCCGGTTGGTTATCTGATTATCCTTAGACAACTCAGAAATCTAGAGAATACGCTAGGTCAATTTTCTCTATAAATATATCATTTTAACTTCATATGAGATAACTTGAATCTTACTCCCAAACTCTCTAGTTTCCACATTCTTTCACTCTTTGACTTAAGCATCAAAGTGTGTATGGCAAACACTACATCAGTGGACCACACGTATGAGGAATTTTTCTCTTTTCCATGCCACATTTTTCTCTCCTTTAAACAAATCAATTGCTAGTGTCACATCAAGGTCATGCGCGTTCTCCTATGTCCAAAGTTTGGCATCAATAATAGGGCTTAAGTTTTAAAAACCAAGAACTTACCATGTTTGTTAATAATTTTTTGTCTCTATTTTGGAATTTATGTTTGTTTCTTTTCAAATTTTTCAATTGCAATTTTTATTTTTTTATTTAAAAAACATTTGAATTTTAGTCGAGTTTTAAAATAAAAAAAAACAAGTTTTTGAAAATATTAATAGAAAATAGATAACAAAAATGTGTGGGTGAAGGTAATGTTCTATCAACTGAAATTTCGAAAACCAAATAATTATCAAATAATATTTAAATAATTATGAAATGGAGCCTAAATTAAAATTTAAAAGATATTATGGATATAATGGATAATTAAAACTAAATTTAATTATTTTATAAAAATTATGAAACGAAGGAAATTGAATTGATTCACGGATAAATTTACCAGGGATGATCGTGGGAACTGATCAAACGTGTTTTGATTTTAACGTTCATAAATCTTCTGTTTTCTCCTTCAAAAAGAAAATTAAAAATAAATATTCTGTTTTTAAAGTTTAAGAAAAACATGGCCCACTTGGTAATCATTTAGTCCTAATTTAGTAATCATTGTATTATTTATTTTTGTTTTTAAAAATTAAGTATAAGAATACTACTTTTACCTCCAAATTTATTCTTTTGCTATCTACTTTTCATTCATGGTTTTAAAAAACCAAACCAAATTTTGAGAACTAAAAAAAAGTAACTTTTAAAAAGTATCTTTTATTTTTGGAATTTGGCTAAAAACTCAACCATTGTACTTAATAAAGATGCAAAATACGATAAGAAATGTGGATAAAATATGTTTAATTTTAAAAAACAAAAACAAAAAACCAAATGGATACCAAACGAGGTCTTAGTTTTTTTATTTTTGATTTTTGAAAATTGAGTTTATAGACACTACTTCCACTTTCGAATTTTCTAATTTGTTATCTACTTTTTATTAATGGTTTAAAAAATTAAGTCAAATTTTGAAAAAAGAATAGTTTTTAAAATTTTGTTTTTGCTTTTGAAATTAAGAATTTTGCAGGTAAGAAAGATACAAATCATTGTAAAAAAATTGGGAATAAAATATTTTCAAAAAATAAAAAATAAAAAATAAAATAGTTACCAAATATATATAATTTTCATTTTTTATTTGTGTTAATATTCTATCAACAAGATTTAGATTAATAATATCGTAAAAATCTCTCCAATATGATGTATGGAATTTCAAAGTATCAACTTTTATATATACAAATTTGCAAAGGCTAAATATAAATTATTCATGTGTTATATTTGAATAAATAACGTTTCCAACTAATATTATGTAAATTAAATTATAGAAAATACTCATAAACTTTTCTACTTTAAGAAGTTCCAATAATATATTTAACCGTTAAGAAATCTTCTAACTTAAGTATATATTTTGTTTAAAAAAATACATCTATATTTTCAAAAGTTTTGTCAATAAATCTTTAAACTTAAAAATATTCTTGTGACCCGACTTTCTGATATTTCTGACTGAGGTCATTATAGAAAATAAGATAATTTAATTTTTAGTGTGATTTTATTGAGCATGAAGTGAAGTATGAGCACCCATTTATAATAGGGTGGATAGAAGAAGATACACTAATCTTTCCTGAATATTAGTAAAATATATAACAAGATAAAACAATTGAATAATCTAAATAAAATAAAAAATTTCGGAATAAATTAAACATTGTCAAGTCCATTCAAACCAAGAAATTGTAATGAATAGCAATAAATAAATAAATAAATAAATATATATAATATATATATATATATATATATAAATATATTATATATATATATTATAATATATTTACAATTCTAACAATAATTTTCTAAAATTCTAAATATCACAAAAAATTTAAATCTGATTCCCGTTTATTTTAATGCTCCAATTTTACCTCTTTTGTGTATCGGTAGGTATATCAGATATGCATTATATATTTGGTATATCAGTCAACTGATAATCCTTTATTTTTGGTATATCAATTAACTTATATACTTTATGTAAAGTATACCATCCACGCAATTGATATATCATGATTTAATTGTGTCATGGTGAAAATTGTTTTTTGTTTCATTAATGGAGTCATTTTCATTCAATTAGTTCGATTCTGATTATTTGATTTACATTTTGGTATTAGTTTATTATGTTTTCAAATTTTCATTTTTTTTTGATAGTTTATCTTATGTTAGTTTAAGTTATGTGTCAACTAATATAATAAATACAAAGTATATCAATTAATTTGTTATGTTTTTGAAACACTAATATGGTTTTCATGGCATGTAAGTTACACTTAATTTGGTATACCAATTATAGAATGCATATACTTCATATTTCGTATATAAGTAGATTGATACATACAAAATATGAAGCATACAATTCAAAATGAAATAATTAAAGTGTAATATTTGTATTTCAACTTTATATTATTACTAATTCAAAATGCATTTCAAATATATCATTAGTGTATTAATAATATCTCATAATTCATTCAAAATGCAATACTAAGTATTACATTGGTGTATCAGTAATTTACCAATACTCATGCAAAATTCATCTAAAACTTAAGAGTAGCATATCATTAGTATATGCTAGTAGTCATTAATAATCATTTTCAAGTATATCATTGTTGTTTCATTAGTATATTAATCTTCTTAAAAATAGTATATCAAAGTAGATAACCACTCGTCTTAAATTTAATCTTGAGTGTAACAACAATGTATCAATATTTATCAACGTATGTTCATCATGTTTACCGACAAGACGAATTGAACCATTATAAGTTGGTGATGATATATTAGAAAAATAATATACTTTTAAACAAATGAATAAGGATTAAAATTAAATCCACGAATAATAAAAATTCATGAACACTTGTTGACTAATAATTTTGGTATAATGAATGAAATTTGGTATATCGATTACAGATTGACTTACCAAATATAAAGTATATTAGTTGACTAGTATACCAAATTTAAAGTATATTAGTTAACTGATAACCAAATATAAAGTATATCATATATACTACTGATATATATATGCTGATACACTAAATTGGGTAAAATTGGAATAATAAATAACAAAAATTAAATCTAATATTTTTTTTCTATATTTTTAAAGATAAAAAAACCATTGCTAAATTTACTATTTTTAAATTTTAATATATATATTTTTTGTTATTCTTTCAACTACACCTTAATATAAGGCCAAGACAAAAATTTAATTTAGGATTCTTAAACTTTAATTTAAAAAGAATGATTTAAATTTAAGACTTCTAAACTCAATTATTTTCATTAAAATATTCAAACCAACTCGAAAATATCACATTAAGTGAAAGTGGTAACACAAGTCTCATGACAACACTAACAAAATTTCTCATCTTGCACTTGGTACATTCTTTCCCTTACCTAATTATTTTTAAAGAAAAGAATGAATATTTAAAATACTCAATAAATAACTTTAATAAAAATCATGAGTTTGAAAATCATTAAAGTTAGTAGGACCTAAAAATTAGTTAAATCTAACTAAATCTATGTCATGTATCATTCCAAGCTTATTATGTCGTGTAGTATTCTCGGCTAATGGTGTAATGTGTCATTCCAAACTAAGCAGGATGTTACAAAAACCATGTATTAGTAACCATTTTTAAAAATATTCCTATACTTTAAAAGTGGTATTAATATCTTTATTCTCTATCTTAAAAAAAAATCCTTATCCTCTAAAAAAAAGGCTTAAAATACTCCCATTGGTATATGGGACAAAAATTGTTAATGTATCACCTTCCCTCTATATTTCCTCTCCCACATTTCAATTCCCTCTATATTTCCTCTCCCACATTTCAATTTAAAAACAACTCGATAGTTTAAATTTTTCCTTATATATACTCATTTTTCTCCATTATGTTCAATTCTTACACCAATTTCTCAACAACTAAAGAGTAACAAAAGTTCAAGTTAAAGTATAAAATCCAACAAAAATCCCAAGATAATAAGTTTCCCTCAGAACTTAGCAAAACGATGAGGAATATCTTCTAATCACAATAAGTAGACTAACTTGAATTGTAAAATGGACCAAAAAGTCTTCATCAATACACATTTGGCAATGCACATGTTTTATTTCTTCTCCCTCTCTCTTCGTTGTCCTCAAAATTATGACCCAAATTCTCAATGTTTCTCTCTTTTTGTATATTCGACTCAAATGGTGTATTAACTCATACCCAACTACTGATAAAATTATTAAAACATTTAAGTCCAAGGGTCCCTGATATGAAAATCCTAGAATTTGAAAATTAGGAAATCAATTTTTGAACCCTAAAATAAAATTCTAAAATCCCCAATCAATTGGACAATAATTCAAAGGGAAGGATTAAATTTTGGACTATCTTTTGATCGAAGACAAATAAATAAGGAGAACTAGTTCTTTACCCCAAATTCGAGCATTCCACAAGCAAGATGATCAGACTTACCTAAATATTCTTGACATGCAATATTTATTCAAGAATTGCAAAATATGGCGACAAGACTCTATCATCTACCAAGGAACTTTCATTCAGATAACACCATAAAACTAATTTAGTGGAGTAAACTAAAACTAACTTAGTAGAGTAAACTAACTTAGTTTGAGGATGACATGTAGTGAAGTAAACTAACTTAGTACCAAGCTTTCCCCAAAGTACTTTCCAAAAATGACTTAAAAATTTCACATCTCTATCACTAAAAATGCTTCTAGAAATGCCGTGCAATTTAACCACATCCTTAAAGAACATATCAACCATATGTTTAGCATCATTAGTTTTATTACATGCAATGAAATGTGTCATTTTGCCAAACCGGTCAACTACCATAAAAATGCTATCCTTTCCTCTCTTAGATCGAGGTAACCCAAGCACAATCTATTGAAGTATCTAACCATGATCCAGTAGGAGTTGATAAATGTAGATATTGGTGTCCTAAATCTCTCTTGTATTCTCGTAGTTTGTAAACATTATATAAAAAAATTATTATTAATAAAATAATTGTTATTTTATGAGCATAGACTCAATCTAATAAATTAAGATCTTAGGTTATTTTATGTAATTTAAACATGTATGTAGAGACATACAGGTGGATCATGTTTAAATGATAACCTAAACGGTTTGTACTAAATGGATAATGTTGGGTACCTCATCTTGGTGACACTATGGATACGACCCGTTTTGTAGATGTTACAAGTACTATAAAGTGCTACAAATAATCTAATCCTAATAATTCACGTGGAGACATATGAGCGAGGGTATCCTATACAAAAAGTTTGTATAAGACTGGACCACGAAATGCTTATTCTCATTATATAACACCATTAATAATAGAGACTTACATTTTACTAGGATGACCATAGGTGACATGACCTAAATCCTGAGTGAATTGTGAACTCCTGCCTATAAAGGTGGTCCTTTGATTTGTATAGGTGAGAGTGACCAGATTGCCAATTCAATATACCTACCATTTGGGAGATTCGTCTGATTAGGGAGTTGGGAACACAACTACACAAGATATAATTCACTCTTTCCCTAATATCGGGGTAAGTAGATAAAAGTGCTCTCTTAAGGACTGATTCCGAGGCTTGAACAAGGAGGCCACACACTCTCTTGGCCCGAGAGGGATTCTGTCTCTTATACACATCTAGATGTGTATAAGAGACAGGTACTAGGGTTTTCCACGTAACAAGTGTGTGTCATTTTTTCTTCTCTTTACTTTTCATCATATTTATATATTATATTTAATTTAATTTTGAATTAATTAAATGAGGGAGTTATGAAAATAACTCTTTCCCTACTTTTACATTCCATCACTTATGGTGTTGAGAAAGGTTACAAGGGATTGGTCCCTGGCTTGTATTTTGACGAAAAAAGGAGAAAGAAAATCTCTCTGGGTTCTCTCTGAAAAAACTGCCGAATAACATAGAAGAAAAAGTGTTTTTCTTCTTCCTCTCATCCTCTCCTCCCTCTTCCAAAAGAAGCAGAACCCACCACTCTTGCCAAATTCTCCTCCCAAGAGAATATAAAAAATCCTCAAGTGGTGGTGTCTTCATTTGGGATCTCAGTTCTTGGATATCGAATTGGAAGATCAAAACGTCCGTGACCGGATCGAGGGACTACGCAAAGAATTTTTGCCTTCAAGGGTAAATTTCTTTATGAAGGAACTCTGTTTACAGAGGATCTTTGAGCGGAAGCGGATCGTCCAAATCCCATTGTGATTGAACTCAAATATTTACAGTCAAACAGAACAAATTATGCATAAATCTTAAATTACAACATGCTTTTGAAATAAAAACAAAAGATAGGAGATTATACCTTTGAAGAACTGTTCTTCAAGTTAATCCTTCGATCGTTCACGAACGTGTCGAACAATACGATCTCCCTCGAACAACAATAAGCAGCAACTCCATCTCCAAACCAAATAGGACACTACCACTTCAATATCTTGGTATTCTCGGTGTGAGAATCCAGGAGTGGTGGCTTCTGGCTAATTTTGGTTAGAGAGGATTTTTTGTGTGGAAGGAGGAAGACGATCAAGATGGAAATTACATTGTCGTGTAGACGAACTAGTCTATCAGATAGACTTCCTACTCGATCGTTTAGTCTCTCAAGTGATTGTATAGTAACTTGATTGCTAATGCCTTGTCTCTCGTTTACTTGTCTTTGGAATAATTAAAACAATTTCATTTATCCCAATTTGCCATAAAACTAAATAACTACCCACTAAGTGTGGTTATGGAGAAAAAGAAGTTAATTATCAAATAATTAATAAAAATAAATCAATATGATAACCAACTTATCATATTATATTTACAACCTATAGTTTTAATATTGCATCATATACAATATATAAACCATAGTTCTTTTTCTCTATTTTATGACATTTAATATAAATCATATTTATATTAAATTTAACAACTATGAATCTAATTCATAGAAAATATATTTGAATCATATTCAAATATTTTTCTTCCAATTAGATAATAATGTATCAAATACATTATATCAATTATATCATATATAATTGAATTAATTTAATTATATTATATAAATCAAATTCCCTCCTATTAATTTGAACATTTCAAATTAACCCAAAAACTGATTCTCAACTTGAATCCATTGAGCTACCAAATGGGACCTTATGGACTTGTAGCTTAAAGCTCCAACGGTACGTGAATAGCTGACTAAACTCTTTAATCACATTATCCACCATCCATTAACTATCAGACACTGCACTAAAGACCGACAGCTGTACTCTTCGCACTACAGATATATTTCTGTGTCCATTGAATATAACCAAACAATAGTATGATGACCCTTCACAAATCGCTCGCAAGTACAACTGAGCCAAATTATCGTTTTGCCCCTGTAGTTACATCTAACTCCTTAAGTACCACTAATCCCTCTAATGAACAATACATCATAGTTCCACTATGACTAAACCCCTCTCGAGCCAAGAGATGGTGTGATGCCACATTGTTCAAGACCCGAAATCAACCTTTAAGGGAACAATTTATCATACAAACTAAGTCTAGGTGTTTAACCAAGTATAACATTTATATTTGGGTTTAACCTACGATGTCTAAGTGATAAACCAATTTATTACCTCACATCACTTATGCATGCTCAAGAATCGGCTAAAATCCCCAGGTAGTAAGTGTTCCGTAAACTGTCAACTTAAATACCTCCAACCTTAAATAGGATTAAGCCCAGGTGAGTTTGTAACCATAGTTTTACAAGATAACGACCTATTTAAACTATTTAAAACAAGTTTTATTGTTAACCCTAGGTGAGTATGCATCTTATCTTTATTATAGATTTTAAATGTCTAATCCATTTTATAACACTTTATAAAACTATAGACATGTTAATCAATCCATAACATTGGCCAAGCAAATATCAATTTAATATAACAAATTATATTAAACACATGAAACCCTAAATCATGCATACTATATATTATAACAAATTATAACTTACTTTCAATGCATGATAAATGCTTCCTATGGTGGGATTTTAAATCTACATGTCATACTTTTTGTACATACAAGATTTAATTTAATTATAACATACATCAAATGCATAAATAATTAGACATACATTGATATGGACTAGTTTTGGCATCCTAAACAAGAAAAAAAGCTACTTATTACAAGAATAATAATAAAAAAAGCAAGTCTTGAACCGACACTAGACTGCTTGAATTGACCTGAATCGGCTCCAAATCGCTCAAACCGAACCTCTAATGCATCACCAACCGAACTAGAATAAACTAGCGTGTGCGTTTTGGGCTTGATGAAGAATAGCGTTGCAACGTTGTTTAAGAAGCGTTGCAACGCTGTGAAGGCAGTGGCTTGAAATCCCAATTTCTGCTGCTGAATTTGCTTCCAATCTTCTTCAATTACAACCTAATTGTAACTCGATTGACTCTAACAAATTTACAAACTCTTAATCACATATTAAGGCCTATAAACAAAGAGCCAATTACAACATTTGCAACAGAATTAAAGAGAAATCTAATGCCAAAACTGAAAAATATCCATATCAGCACCCACTTCATACAACCTATGAAAAACACCCACCAAGCTAAAATTAACGTAAATTGAGTGCTTAAATCATGCTCTGTTATCAATTGATCTATTAACAATCAACGTGCGAAAGCAGTTAGGATCTTAAGCACTTTAACTACATCAATTTTAACTAACAAGCATGCATGACCAGAAAAATAGGGTTTCAATATATACCTTTGTAGAACTCTAATTTGCTCCAATCTACTGCTCAATTCTCATCTCCAATGGCTTGTAGACCACCACAAGATCTTCCTTACTATCATCTGGCCTTAGATTGGATTGTGGGATCCAAAATGAGAGTGAATTTTTAGGGAAAACTTTGAGAGTTTTGAGTTTTTGGTGATAGGATTTTAGAAAGCTAATTTTCTTCAAATTCTCTTCAAATCAGTTGAGTTTCATCATCCTCTTCAGCTGATTTCTCTTCCATTTTTTATAGAAGAAAACCATGAAACTTAATTACGTGTGAGATTGACACAAAATCCACTCAATTTAATGGAATTTGTAGGTGTTTAAAGTGGGAAAAACCACTATAAAAAAGATTTTAAAATAGAATTTCAAACAAACAAAAAAAAAAAATTCAATTTTCAATTTTAAAATTAATTTCAAATTTAAAATGAAAAAATAATTTTATAAAATATACTTTAATAATTAATATTTAAATAAAATTAATTATAACAATTAATTTTAAACCATTAATTAAACAATTTTAATTAATTTAATTAATTTAATATCAAATATTAGATTAATTAAACATCAATTCTTAACATAAATCCATATTCATATTTTAATATTTAAATCATATTTAAATATTTTTCAATTCTCCAATCTCGTTCAATTCGATAACTAACGTATAATTATATCGCATATAATTAACAATTCCCGTAATTCAAATGTGAACGTTTGAAATTCTCTCATCACATTATTCTAGGGTTTAGTCCATTTATGAGTTAGTAGAGAGACCTAATGGACCTACAGATCATGAGCTTCAACGAACCGAGATTAATTGGTTAAAATCTTTTAATTGAATTAACCAACAATTGTTAACTATCGGGTCATTCCACTAAAGCCCAGTAGTTGCACTCTCCTCACTGTAGATATATTTTTGTCCACTTAATTTAACCATGATTAGTAAGTCGATCCTTCATAGGATGTTCATATTTACAGTTGGGTTAAAATTACCATTTCACCTTTGTAATACATCTTGCTCCTTAAGTCTCCACTGTACCACTAATGAATAATTAGTTTATTGTTCTGCCAATAAATCAAATCCCTCTTAGTCATAGAGAGGGCAAGACCTCTTGTCAAGACTAGGAGTTAGTACTTAAGGAAACAACTTATCTGCTCACCCTGAAATTGGGTAGGAGTGAATTCCATCATGCAGGACTATATTCTCAACTATTTACCAAGTTTTACCATCAATATGGGAGGCTTATTGAGTGGCGATGTTGAGCCACTCTCACCGTTGTACATTAAAGGATAATCACGAATAAATAGGAGTTCGTAGTTAGCTCAGGACTGAGATTGAGTTACCTTAGGTCATCGAGTTGAAATAGTTAGTTTTAACAGTAAATGGTATTATAAAAAAAAGTGACTATTTAGTGGTTCGGTCTGATGCAAACATTTTTTACATAGGATGCCTCCACTCGTATGTCTCCATATGAATGATTTCGGGATCACATCGTTTGTGTCAAATACAAAGCAGTTCATATCCATAGTGTCCCCAAGATAAGGTACCCAACCTTATTCTTATATGTGTAGATTGTTTTGGCTATATACTCAAACTTGTTCCTCTTTTATGTCTCTACATAAAATTTAAGTATTTATGCTATAGCTAGGGGTTCGTTAGTTTATCAGATTTAGGTTTTACAAATGCAATTTACATGTTCAATGACAACTTTATTGAATAAAACTTAATAACAATTTTATTTCAAACAGAGTATGTTTAAAGATTGCAAACTGCGAGTTTTAGGATATGCAATCCAACATTGATACCATGGGTGCCTTGGATTTCTCTATGGTCTTGTTGGAAAGGAGAATGAGAGAGCGCCTAGCTACTGCATTGAGCCCATTATTACCATGGGTTTTGTTCCATCTTCCACGTCTTCATGGGACTTAGCTACTAGGGCATTTAGCTTCATCCTATTAGAATAATCCTTGTCCAGTGTGGCCCTCCACAAAAGAAACATGGTTTAGATTTCTTGAACTTGAAGGGATTACCTTCGCTCGGGTTTGTAACTTTCCCATCCTTCTCTCCATTTTTGGAACTTCCCTTAGCTTTACGACCGTGATCCTCCTTAGACTCCGACACTTCCCCTTCATTCTTCTTAGATCTCTTCTCCTTAGTTGAGTAATCTGTGAGCATCTCAACGGTAGCAATGGCATTATCGAGCATTTTCACATTACGTCGATCAAGCTCGATCCTCACCCAATATTTAAGACCATCCTTGAAATGAAAGAGTGTGTCTTTTTTGGATAGTTCATCTATCTTGAGCATAAAGGTTGTAAATTTCTTTTGTATAATCGAGAATGCTATCGGTTTGGGCGTCTTAGTTTTCCTTTTACCTCCATGTCGGCAAAGTAGGGAACAAAATGCTTTCAGAGTCTTGACTTGAATTGTTCACAAGTTCGCAAATTGCATTGGTCCCGCTCGCATTCTGCATGCTTCCTACACCACCAAAACTGTGCCGCATCATGTAGGAAGTTGGGTTGTTCACCTTCTTTAATTTTCGATCGTGTTTATAATGATGAAGGATCATGAGAATGAATGATTGTGATGGTAAATGATAAGGATATATAGTCTCTCTTGGTATGCAAAAGAGTTTATGCGTTGGACTGATGATATGCGTGCACACCTTACTAATGCATACAAGTCTTCTTAATCTAGATTGCTAGACTCAAGTATAAATCTAACTTAAATGTCCTGGTAAGTCCAGGGTCAAATGAAGGGATTTTAGAGTATACTAATGTAGGGCTGACCTTTGAATCTATTGCAGAGGGTTCCTAATTGCTTGATAAGCGTTGGTTATTTACACTAACTACTGGCGCATATGCAAGATGATATAGGAGTTTAGAGAGGGAAGAAGGGTTCGTGGATGAATGACATAAGCATAGATAATATGCATTGATTTCCTAGTGGGAACAACAAGCCTATATGAGCACAATGACAATGAATATGAAGATGGTATGGATGTTTGCTAAAATCTAAGTGTATGTGTGATGCATTGGAAAAATATTCTTTAATTCATGTTCAACATCTCTTGATGTGGATGCCACACTTAATCCTATCTCTAGGGTGCGTGTGTTAGTTACAAAGAACATACAAAAGACATGGACAATTTTATCTCTAAAATTACTTCATGCCCTAGCTTGATGTATTCAACAATGAATTACTCTCTCAGATGACTTACTTGCTTTTTCACTTCAATCATCTGATCAAGTAGATTCAAGCATAAACTTTATGCATTCATCAAGCCAGAAAGTTCACAAACACAAATAACTTAGAAAATAAATAGATGGAGGTGTGGAGAATGGTCGAAAATGAGATTGAATTAAAGATATAAGTTTTGATACAAACCATCTTAATTCAATCAAGTGAATGGTAAATGAGAATGCAAAGAAAAAGGAAGAAGCCAAGCCGCAAAGTTCAAGCTCTTGTCCTCTTTGGCTTCTTTAATGCTTGTTGTGGCCAACTTGATGGAGGAGTTAAAGGAGATGTCTCTATCGAGCTTTTCTCTAACAACACCTCGTTGTCATTGGTGGAAAATGGTGTTCATCCCTTCTATTCCTTGCTTGCAGATGGTAGAGGTGAAGAATGACTAACTACTTGCTGACTGACTACTATCTAACTGTCTAACTCTTTCTTTTGCAGGTAGCTTCCCTTTATATAGACAATCACTTAGTCACTTGGTGATGTGATTGCATTAAATTTCATAACCTAAGACAGTCATCTACCATTCTACTTCGATCATATGCCATCAATCAGATGCCTATGCCTACAAGTTGATGATTTGACGTGGATTGCACAAGCCAAATGTATCTTCCATGTGTCGAGTAGTTAGGATGTGTACCCCTTGATGTCTACAACTAGTAGATTTTTCTGATTCCTACATTAAAAATGTGTTAATGAAGTAGTTTTTTCACTTAAAGGATACTTTTGTATGAGTTGATCACATATATAGAATTTCATGCGTTTTCCTTTAACAAGAGTGCATTTACAACACTAATAATCCTAATTATTCCAACTTTGAGAGAAAAATTACTTGTATTCCTACAAGTTATCACACCCCTAAATTTTGAACAATGCTCGTCCTCGAGCATTCCTAAAATAATTCCTTAATATACTCTCATGGTCTTAACGCATTAGTTCCACCTCTCATTATGTCCTTTAACCTACATGTTTGAGATTGAAATCTAAAATATGAGTTTGTTCCCTTCCTAAAGAAATATATACTTGATCTCTTATGCCGCAAGCACATTCTTTAAAAATTCTTTTGCTTTCTAAAACATTTCCATCTTTTAAGTTCAGTAATGCGTTTGAAGGTTTTCTTGTTACAAAAATCCTCACAGGAGCATGTTTTTATTGAGAATTACCCATGCGTCGATTTAGGTAACTCGCCTTCATTTTAGCTTGCCCCCCACGGGTGCCATGCGGACATCCAACTACGAGTAAGTACCATTCCCAATCTTAACTCATATCAAGCTGGGTTTTCGCTTGTGCTTTGATAGTGGAGTTTTCTATTATGTCAAATATATATATATATTGAAAAATTAGATGAAATTATGAAGATTTTTGCAAACGAGAACGCATTAACTCGAACCTCCCCACCCTTAAATTTTGGAGGTCAACAAGGTCCTCATTGCTGAAAAAGAGCTACAAAAATGCCTTAGAAATTTGAAAAAGAGGTTTGAGGTGAGGCTTTCACACATGGGAAATAAAAAATATGTTTCATTTGGTGAGGTTTTTAGACTTAGATTTCTAATCCCTATCTAAACATGTAAGGTATCAGACATTAGTGTCATCATCGAGGTATCAAAGTACGCTGCAAGACACAAGAATAAGGATCAAGGAAATATGAAAGGAATACTAAAGAAAAACGTGAGGATCAAAGTGTTGTAAATTTCATTCATTGGAAAAGATTTATACATGAAATTTTAACATAGATAAATGCATACAGAAGTTACAAAAAAAAAAAAAAAAAAAAAAGGGAGAGAGAATGAATTCAAAAGGCCAACACCTTCAAATTTTTTTTGCAAGGTCTTCATCCATGAATCTAAAGAGATTGGTCAAGTATTGTGGCAATGAAGGTAGGGCGAACATTCCCATCAAGACTTGGTTGATATGTTGCATTGTAAAATTGAACTGGTCTTGACTCCTTTGCATCTGCTAACACATGTTATCCTTTAGAACAATGTTTTGGCATTGTAGAGTCGCAAATTACAGCTGAAGGGCGTCCATGGATGCAGCCAGGGGCCTGATTTATGCTTGGATGAACTGTTTGAACTCATCCATGTTGGCTTATGTGGTAGAAGGTGTGGGTGCGTTAGACTGGAGCGGTTGTTGCTTATGAATCTCCTTAATTGGGCTATTAGTGGTGTGAACGTTGCTTGTTCCCAACACAGTTGGCTCATAGATGATTGTTGGAGGGTCAAAAATAAGAGGTAAGGGAGAATGAGGAGGGGAATGCAGAGGACTTTCTGTTTCGCCAATTTGGTCACTATGTGTTTCATCGTGGTGACTTGGATCAATTGGTTCATTAACAAGAGATGTGAGGGTTGAGAGGCTTAAAGGTTGAAGGGGTAGGTTGAGGTCCACAAGGTTGGTGTCCTCGTATCCTAATGTAATCTCAGCTTTTGATTCTTGCTCATCAGATGAAGCTTCATTACTTGGTTCGTCATTAGAATTCCCAACATGTCTCTTCTTTGTTTCGTGCTTTGAAGGTCGAGGCCTTGAAGTCTTAGGCTTGGGAGGCAAGTCAGGCAGATTAGGTGAGCCTCGTAGTAGACACCTTATGAGCTTTATATCCATTAGCCCATCAACCTCTTTAAAGTCATCCCTCAGTGGGATGCCAATGCATTCGCATAACGCACATACGAGCCATAGAAAGTATAGTTGCCCACGAGGCTTCCCCTCGATAGCTTTGATTTGATCAACAATGAGCTTTCCCACTCAAGAGGTATGCATTGCATTATGGAGTAGACAACCAATATCATTCTCGCGATACAGTTCCATCATGCATTGTTGGCATGATTCTATTCTTTATTGAGTACAACCATAGGTTGGCGTCAGGGAGAAGGTTCGTAGAAGCCATGGTCATCTTGCCTGTTCTAGAAATGTGCCATGATCTCCCTGGCTTGACTACTACTCGTACTGCATCGTCCAATTGGTTCGAAATTGGTTGTTTAATGATATGGTTACCTTTAACATTTGAATTTTTTGGTGCGTCGAGCACTTCATTGATGACTTTGGAAGAGAAGTGAACAACACAATCTTCCACCAACGTCGCGTCCTTTACTTCATCGAATTCACTACTATAGAACGTGCGGACAAGGTGGGGCCAGACTCTTGATGGGCCGACATAGAGTCGACACTAGCCCATTATGCCGATGGTATTTGTAATGTAATCTTGCAGGGGATTGCATTCTGGGAAAAATACCTTCTTTACAAGTATGTCGGCGAATTGTCGCTTTCTTCCCTTTATAAGCATGGGTGATGTAGATGCCACCCTCTTTCCCTTCTCCTTTTTCTTATGCCTCTTAAGCCAACACCATTGTCTCCTTCTCCAGTTCTATTTGGACAATGATTTTCCTTTGTCCATGTTTTGCAGGTTTATACTCTTCTAGGCTTGGGTGACGTAGAATCGGTCCAAAGACCTCTTGCTCGTCTCTTTGAGCAAGCTTGCTGAGGTTTGGTTGTGTAGTTGGTTCCAACATAGGATTGTTGGAACTTGAAGGATCAACGAATGGTGGTAATGATGTAACATGAGGTGGGTCGGATGGTGTATGCAGCGAATTGGGTGAGGATATGGGAGAAAGAGGGGCCACTTCAATGGGGAAAATGGTGGGTAAGGGTTCAATGGCTAAGGGTACTGCCGAACGCACAACAGGCGATGGTGCTATGCTAAGGTGTTCAAGGATGGGGTCATGCATCTGTACGTTGGGTGTGATGCTTGGAATGGTTGGTGGAAGAGCTGGCTTTTTGTAACGCTTCATGATAGCTGATTTGGTAGGCTCTTTCGTCGTAGGCTACTGCATCGATTTGGAGGGAGTTGTGGACTTGGGATTTTTTGCTTTCGAGGAGATGGAAGGTTTGGGTTTTGAGAGGGTTTTGGAGGGTGGACGATTTTTAAGGAGTTTTTTCTAGCTTTGTTTGGGTCGAGGGATTATTTTGGACAGTGGCTCTCCCGGAAAAAGACGACATGGTTTATTTCTTGATAGAGGAAGTAGGTTTTGACAGTAGAGATGAAGATGAAGGTGGGGGAGGAGAAACAGACAGAGAGAAGAACGAGTTAAATAACAAAACTATTTGACCAATGAAAAGTTCTTTCTTACCGATGCTTTTGTCATGCCAACGCTTGGTCTTTTCTGTTGCGAAATCGACAATTAAAGAACAAACAAAAAAAAAGGAACGTAGAGATAGAGAAGACTGACACACAGATATATGTGGTTCACTAACAGTGTGTTAGCTACGTCCACGGGCAGAGGGAGAACAATATTATTTGAGAGAATGTTTTCAGAAATTATATCAAAACGACGCCTCTAGGGTTAGAGAATTTATATAGCACACTACTCTAAACCCTAGGATCATAATCGTACTTGGTTGTTTGAAGCGCCAGCAAACAGATTTAAGGCATTTTAACAAATCTCCACCTTGACTTGAATTATCTCCTAGATAACAGATGTACCAAATGCAACATAAATCAATATCGTCATACGTACCCATACTTCTCCCTCATGCCTCAAAGTGTCTCACAAAGGGGACCACTAACAAGGCAAGACATTCAACAAGTCCAAACAATATTGGAACTTTCCTTGTGTAACCGGTTTGGTGAACATATCAGCAGGGTTATCAGCAGTACCAATTTTCATCATTTTAACTCTCTGTTCACCTCTTAAGAAGTGATATCTTACATCTATGTGCTTAGTTCTCTCATAATGAACTTGATCCTTGGCTAGGCATATTACACTCAAACTATCACAATATACAATAGCTTGGTCATGATGCAAACCAAAATCACCAACTAACCCCCTCAGCCATATTCCCTCTTTAGCAGCTTATGTAAAAACCAAGTACTATGCTTCAGTAATAGACAAAGTAACTGTAGGATTTAAGGTTGCCTTCCAACTAACAACAGAACCACCCAGAGTCAACACATAGCTAGTCATAGACCTCCTACTGTCAACATCTCTAGCATAGTCAGAATCAGAATAACTGGTCACCAAACACTCTGTGCAATTCCCATAAACAAGACCAACATCAGATGTACCTCTAAGGTAACGGAAAATCCTTTTAACGGCTTGCCAATGCTCCTTCCCAGGTTGACCCATGAACCTGCTAACAACACTAATAGCATGGGCAAGATCAGGCCTAGTATAGACCATAGCATACATCAAACTTCCCACTGCACTAGCATAAGGAACTCGAGACATGTACTCCTTCTCAGCTTCAGATTGTGGTGAAAGCACAGNAAACTTCCCACTGCACTAGCATAAGGAACTCGAGACATGTACTCCTTCTCAGCTTCAGATTGTGGTGAAAGCACAGATGACAAACGAGCATTTACAGCACTAGAAGTATTTATAGGCTGAGCTGATGACATACCAAACCTAGACAATATTTTCTGAATATATCCTTTCTGTGACAAGAAGAGCTTATTCTTATCTCTGTCCCTATAAATCTCCATACCCAGAATTTTCTGAGCAGAACCCAAATCCTTCATATCAAACTCAACACTGAGAAGATTCTTCAATTTCAGAATATCAGACTTGGACTTTGCAACTATGAGCATATCATCTACATATAAAAGTAGATAAATCATCGAACCATCATCAGCTTTGTTGTGATATACACAATAATCATACGGACTCCTGTTATAGCCAAGTCCAATCATATAGTTGTCAAATCGTTTGTACCACTGCCTTGGAGACTGCTTTAACCTATACAAAGATTTCTTTAACTTGCAAACATAATCTTCTTTACCTGGACACTGGAACCCATTTGGTTGGGTCATATAAATCTCTTCCTCCAATTCTCCATGTAAGAAAGCTGTCTTCACATCTAGTTGTTCAAGTTCCAAATTCTGATGTGCTACTATAGCTAGTAACACCTTGATAGAAGTATGTTTGACTACTGGTGAGAAGATCTCATTATAATCAACTTATTCCCTTTGTGTGAACCCTCTAACAACAGCTCGAGCTTTATATTTAATGCCCTCTGAAGGTGATATTCCTTCCTTTTTCTTGAAGACCCATTTACAAGTGACAATTTTTCTCTCCTTTGGTCGTTTAACTAATTCCCAAGTCTGATTTTTGTCAAGAGATTCCATCTCATCCTCCATAGTAGCAAGCCATTGAGTAGACTCACCATATGACACAACTTCTCTATAGGTGGATGGCTCATGAGGATCCACCTCTTCAGCAACCTGCAATGCAAAAGTAACCATATCTTTAAAACCATACCTCATAAGAGGTCCAACATCAACTCTTCTAGCTCTATCACGAGCTATGCTCGATTGATCTACTCGTGATCTAGAATTCTCAGGCAAAGCAACTTCTGACGTTCTAGGCACATTAATTTCTGGTTGCACATCAGTTTTTGTAGTAACGTGTTGATCTTCTCCACCTTGATGTTGTAATTCATTCATAGCTGAAGTGAATTCTATCTCCATATGTTTATCAACACTACTACTTTCTCCCACATCAGTAGATGTCACAAAAGGCTTTACAGTTGAGTTAAGCATGGAATTTTCATCAAATATCATAGCCTTACTAAGTATGACTCTATTCTCAGAAGGTAACCAATCTCTATATCCCTTAACTCCATCCTCAAAACCCACAAATATATCCTTTTTAGCTCTCGGTTATAATTTACCCTCATTAACATGATAGTAGACAGTACAACTAAAAACTTTTAATAAAGAATAATCTGCAGGCTTACCAGACCACACCTTGTAAGGTGTTTTACAATCAATAGCTGTATGAGGTCCACGATTGATCAAATAACATGATGTATTTACTGTTTTTGCCCAAAACCTTCTTGTCAACCCTGCATTAGGGAGCATGCATCTTGTTCTCTCCAACGACGTCTGATTCATACGTTCCGCAACCCCATTTTGCTGTGGAGTAGTGTGATGGCGAACAATCCCCTCATCTTTACAGAACTCATTAAATTTAGATCCACAGAATTCCAAACCATTATCAGATCGCAACCTTTTGATCTTCTTCCCAGTTTGATTTTCAATCAATATCTTCCACTGCTTGAAATTCTTGAAAGCTTCACTTTTATGTTTCATCATAAAAACCCAAGTCATTCTTGAGTAATCATCAATTATAGACAAAAAATACCTACTACCTCCAATAGATTCAACTTTGAAAGGTCCCCAACAGTCTGAATGAATATAATCAAGTGCCCCTTTTGTACGATGAACACCTCTTGGAAACTTGCTGCGATGAAGCTTCCCAAATACACAATGTTCACAAAATTCAAAATCCTGCATCTTGTGCCCACAAAAAAGATCTCTTTTTGACAGAATTTGCATCCCTTTTTCACTCATATGACCAAGTCTCATATGCCATAGCTTAGTCATATTATCCTTGTGAACGACATACGATGCAACAACAACATAACCTTTTATCGTGAAACCTAATAGAAAATACAGTATTCCACACTTTATGCCTTTTAGAACTACCTCAGAACCTTTATAAACATACATTGCTCCACCTTTACCTTCAAAACTGTAACCCTTGCTATCGAGTACACTAAAGGATATCAAACTCTTCTTCATTAGTGGAACATGCCTAACCTTTTTTAAAGTGTAGAAGGCACCATTATGTGTTCGTATCTTGATTGAGCCGATTCCAACTATATTTTACACCGCACCATTAGCCATGCTAACATTCCCTCCATCTATTTGCTGATAGGTTGAGAACACTCTCTATTTGGGCACATATGATAAGATGCCTAAGAATCAAGAACCCACACATCATCAGAATGTGAATGTTCATTCACAACTAAAGCTAGATATCCTTCAGAATCGATCTCGACTTCTTCAGAATCAATCTCAACTTGTGCAACAGAGGCAAATGCTTCCCTTTTGTCACTCTTTTCCTTCTTTTCCTGATTCCTTTTTATTTTACGATATTTGGTTTTCCAATGCCCCTTTTCTTTACAGTAGTTACAAATATCATCTAACCTAGAACCCTTTGACTTTGAAAACCTTTTATTCTGGTTCGACTTCTGCTTACCAGAATTCCTATGTCCTTTGCTTCTTGTAATAGCTAACCCTCATGCCTGACTTTCTGTAACTAAACTTCCCGCATTCTAACGGTCATCTCTCATATGCAACGCGGACTTTGTATCTTCTAAGGTCAGTTTCTTTCCTTCCAATATACGAGCCAACGAAAGTCTCATACGACGACGGCAAAGATGTCAATAGAATTAGGGCAGCATCTTCATCATCAACCTTAATCTCTACATTACGCAGATCTAATAAAATTTTATTTAATTGATCAAGATGGTCTCGTAGAGACATACCTTCCTGCATACATAGATGATACAAACGCTTCTTCATAAACAACTTCTTGGTTAAAGATTTCGTCATGTAAAGACTTTCCAACTTCAACCAAAGACCAGCGGCAGTTTCTTCATTTGCGACCTCGATGATGACGTCATCAGCCAAACATAGCATGATCGTCGATTGAGCCTTCTCCTCAAGAGTCTGCCACTCTTCATCATCCACGACAGCCTTCTTTGACTTATCCGTCAGCGGCACCAACAGCCCCTGCTGCTTTAGCAGGGATCACATCTTGATCTGCCATAAACCAAAACTGTTCCTCCCGGTAAATTTGTCGATCTTTATGTTCACGCCAAACATCTTCAATTTTCGAATAAATGCGGAATTTCGAAGAAAAAAAAACCCTAACAAGGCTCTGATACCAGTTTTTTGTGAAACCGACAATTAAAAAACACAAAAAAGGAACGTAAAGATAGAGAAGATCGATACACAGATATGTGATTCACTAACAGTGTGTTAGCTACGTCCACGGGCAGTGGGAGAACAATATTATTTGAGAAAATATTTTCAGAAATTACATCAAAACGGTGCCTCTAGGGTTAGAGAGTTTATATAGCGCACTACTCTAAACCCTAGGGTCATAATCGTACTTGGTTGTTTGAAGCGCCAGCAAACAGATTCCAGGAATTTCAACATTTTCTTTGTATATCTTCGCGTTCTCATATGCATTTAGTCACCATTCGTCCAACTCGTTGAGTTGCAGCTTTCGATGCTCTCTCATGACTTCCAAGTCTAAATTCAGCTTTTTAACTGCCCAATACTCTTTGTGCTCTAATTATAACGGTAAGTGGTATGCTTTTCTAAACACTAAGGCATACGAAGCCTATTGCCGTTTTAAATGCAGTCTGGTATGCCCAAAGTGCTTTATCCAATTCTTGCACCCAGTCCCTTCTCAACACATTGACTACTTTTTCCAAGATTGTCTTTGTTGGGGTTGATGCTTTAAATCTCGTAGGGTCCTGTAGTTTGTAAACACATGTATGAACAAACTTTTTGTGATGTAATAATATGAGATATTTTATTCACTACGGTCTATAAAATATGAGATATTTTAGTTGCATTAACCACAAACCAATAAACTAAGATCCTTGGTGATAATCTAAATGGTTTGTAGACATACAAGTGGATCGTGCTTTAAGTGATAATCTAAATGGTCTGTAGTATATGGATAAAGGAGGGAAAACTTATCCTGGTGATGCTACAAGTGTGACCCGCTTTGTAGATATTACTAGTGTTATAAAGTGCTACAAATGGTTTGATCCTGACCATTCGTGTATTAAACATGCGAGCGGGGATGTTCTATACAAAAGAGTTTGTATAAGACCGGACCATGAAATGTTTAGTCTCGTTATATAATGTCGTCCATGACAGAGACTTTCATTTCACTAGGATGACCATGACTTTAATCTTGAGTGAGTTGGGAACTCCTGTCTATAAGGGCAGTCCTTTGATTTGTATGGGCGCGAGTGGCCAGATCGCCGACTCAAACCTACCACTTTGGGGATACGTCTGATTGGGGAGTTGGGAACTCAGCTACACAAGACGGAATTCACTTCTTCCCCGAAGCAAAGGTAAGTAGATAAATTTCCCCCTTAAGGGCTGATTTCGAGGTTTGAACAATGTGGTGCCACACCTTCTCTTGGCTCGAGAAGGGTTTACTCATAGTGGAACTATGATGTATTGTTCATTAGAGGAATCAGTGGTACTTAAGGAGTTAGATGTAACTACAGGGGCAAAACGGTAAATTGGCCCAGTTGTACTTACGAGCGATTTGTGAAGGTTCATCGTACTGTTGATTGGTTATATCCGATGGACACAGAAATATATATGTAGTGCGAAAAGTACAACTGTCGGTCTTTAGTGGAATGCCCAACAGTTAACGGATGGTGGATATCGTGATTAAAGAGTTTAATCAGTTATTCACGTACCGTTGGAGCTTCAAGCTATAGGTCTATAAGGTCCCCTTGGTAACTCAATAGATTAATTTTGAGAATTAGTTTATGGGTAGGTTTGAAGTGTTAAAATTAATAAAAGGGAATTTGATTATATATGATATAGTTAAATTGAATCAATTATATATGATATAATTGATTTGATGTATTAGATATAGTAATTGGAGGAATTAATATAAATATGATTTATATTAAATGCCAAAACAGAGAAAAGGAACTATGGTTTATATATTACATATGATGTGATATTAAAACTATAGGTTATAAATATAATATGATAAATTAGTTATTATATTTATTTATAACAAAACAATTATGAGATAATTGTTGTTGGTTATCTTTTTCTCTATTAACCGAATGAGTGGGAAGTTTTAATCGATTTTGATAACTAATGGATAAAATGAAAAATGTTTTCATTTTTTCACAATCAATCGTGCATAAGGCAGATAGTTATACGATAGCCTTGAGAAAGAAAAAGATCAAGCATCAAGTGTTTGCTAGATGATAGTTCCTCGTTGCTCAACGATCGAGTATCCAAGTCTAAAAGATAGGCTTCTTGATTCTCCCACTTACTCGATCGTTTACTCAATTGTATAGTTCCTCATTCCCTCTACCAAATCTATATAGAGCCCATACCTCATGGATTCTCACATCGAGAATACCAAGGTATCCTCTTGGTAGTGTCGAGTTTGTTGTTCAAGGGTCGAGGATTGAGTGTTACTCGATTGTGTTCGAGGATATTCCAAAGGCGTTGAGTTCGTATTGTTGGGTGCCTTGCTGGTGTTGATCGAGGGAGTACTAGAAGAAAAGTTCTTCAAAGGTATGATTCACTCGATCCTTTTGTTTTTAGTCTTTAAAGTATGTTGTAATTTACTTGATGCATAATTGTCCCATGTTAGATTGTGAAATGTTGATGTTCTTTCATAATAAGATTTGGAACAAATTGCTTCCGCTCATTGGTTCTCTTTGTTACAGTCTTGATTTCTCTGTTAGAAATTTCAACTTGCCCATTCATTTATGGGTGATAAGCGGTAGTCACCTTGTGCCTGACATTGTATTTAACAAGTAATTTAGAAATAATGCGGTTAATGAAATGCATACCTTTGTCACTGATTAACACTCTAGATGTCTCAAAGCGTGTGAAGATGTACTTCATCAGGAATTTTGAAACGGTTGCCGCATCATTCTTTGCACAAGTTATTGCTACCAAAATATATTGCTGACCACATGAGGGAGGAAATGACCCCATGAAGTCAATGCCTCAAACATCAAAGAGTTCCACTTCAAGTATGTTGTTAAGGGGCATTGCGTTTCTTGCTAAAATATTACCCATGAGTTTGCATGGGTCACATTTTAGTACATATTCTCGTGCGTCTTTGAATAGAGTGGGCAAAAAGTACCCACTTTGAAGGACCCTTGTGATAGAACAGTAAAGTTCTATTGCGGAAGCAGGGATCATTCTCATTTTTAATTTTCACATAACAAAATTTTATAAAACATAATTATGCAAATTACAGAAGCTTTATAGTATGCAAGAGAAGGAAAAAATAAATTAGGGTTTAGGAAAGACTTTTGAAGAATTGGAATCTTCTTCACAAAATCCCCTCTAAAAAAACGATCACAAACAATCACAATTATGAATATCCAAAGATGACACCACCAAGCGAAGCCCTCTGTATTCTCTTTTGGGTAGAGAATCCTCAGGAGTTGTGTGAGCTCTGAGATTTTGGAATAGCGAGAGAGATTGAGAGGAGAAGAGAGGTTTGTGGGAAAGCTTACAAAGAGATCACCAAAAAACAGCACAGTGCATCACCTATAACAAGTCCTCTGTAAATAAGAGAGAATTTGGAGGGGGGGGGGGGGAGGGAGGAAACAAAGGCAGTTATTTCCCTCCCTTTATAATAACTAACTTATTATATATATATAATTATATGTTATATCATATATAACACATAACCGATAGTTTTAGTTCTCTCATTAATGCATGGTATTTAATATAAATCTCATTTATACTCAAATTTCATTATATGACTCCAATTCACATAATTAACATTTGAATTATATTCAAATATTTATTTCTGTTGGAGTATATCAGCAAGTAGCGAAAGCAACAAAGATCAATAAGCATTCTAATCCATTAATTTTGGTAGTAACTAACGCATGCTCATACAATAACAAGAGGGTTTCAAGCCATACCTTTGTAGAACTTCTTGAAATTTTGATTCTCAGCTGCAAACTGTTGGGAATATCCTAGAACTCGCAGTTCGTGTTAAATATTTTATTTTATCAATAACAATGACTTGTTGATTTTGCATCTTATTATGAAAATCCAATAAACGCATCCTTGGCTATAATCTGAATGCTGTAACTTTATGTAGTGACATAAACAGGATCGAGTTGACAGTATATAGCCTAAATGGTCTAATAAGTATATGGATGAAATTGGGTATCTCATCCTGGTAACACTATTGGATGCGGCCCATTCTGTAGTTGTTACAAGAAGTTGTAAGGTGCTACAAATGATGTGATCCACAAATCGTTCATGTTGAGTCATGAGAATGGGGGCATCCTATGCAATGAGTTTGCATATAGACTGGACCACGAAAATAGTCACCTTTTTTTTTATAACGATCGTTTACTGTTAAAACTGACTATTTTATTTATTATATAACCTAGCTTAACTGGATCTTAATTCTGAGCTAGCTATGAACTCCTGTTTGTTTGGGATTATCCTTTAATCTGTAAACGGCGAGAATAGTCCAACAACACTGCTCAATAAGCTTACCATTTTTGGGATAAGACCGGATGAATAGCTGGGGACATAGCCTTGCAAGATGAATAGCTGCTCAATAAGCTTAACATAGGTTGTTCTTTTAAGTACTGACTTCAGGTCTTGAACAATCGGGGCCCAGCCTTCTCATGATAGAGAAAGGATTTGATTCATAGAGATTATGAATCAGAATTGTTCCTTAGAGGATCAGTAGGAACTTAAGGAACAAGATGTAGTCACCGGGGTAAAACGATATTTTTGACCGAGCTGTGATTATGAGCAACCTGTAAAGGACCGACTTACTGATTATGGTTATTAAGTGGACATAATATATCTACAGTGAGGGGAGTTCAACTATGGGCTATAGTGGAGTGTCCCATTAGTTAACGAATATGGGTTAGATCGAACTAATGAGTTTAGCTAATTAATCTTGAATCGTTGAAGCCCATGATCTGTAGGTCCGTGAGGTCCCCCTACTAGCTCGTAAATAGATAAGCTTTAGGGTAGCTTAAGAAATTAATTTGAAACGTTCAAATTAAAGGGAACAAGAGAATAAATATTTAAATATATAAAGATGATTATTGTGCAAAAAATTAATTTAATATTTGATATTAAATTAATTTATCAAATTAATTTAAGAAAATCAAATTTTGAATTAAAATGGTTGAACTCATTTTATGTTTTAAAAAGAAAATGGAAATTCGTTTGCATGTTGCACAAAATGGAAAATGGGTTTTCTCCATTACCATCATCTTTATGCTCACACAAAATGCATTATCTTCTCTACTTTGATTCTCCAAGCATGAGCTGTAAGCCATGCACTCCATCTCTTTGTATGTTCATCTATTATATATAAAGAAAAGTGGAGTTGTTGGAGAAGAGGAGAATACAGAATTTGAGAGAAAATTTTCTAAAGAATAAGTTGTCTTCTTCAGTCGGGCTGCTGTGAGTTTTTTCTGGTTTCTTCACATCTTCAAGCTGTTCTTAAGTCCCACAACTCTACCTAAAGTTCTAAGAGCATAGTAGGGAAGACTTTGAGGTGGTTCACGTTGATAACAAGTGAAGACAGCAGCTGAACAGACGTTTTCTTGGAGAGTTCATCAAAGGTATGTTCTGAAAACCCATTTTTTAAGAAGAGCATGCTTTAGTTTTTGCCAAATTTAGTGAATTAGAATGCTTATGAATTCTTGATACGTCCGTTGCTGTTGTTTAACTCTTTCACAAACTTCTCTTCCAAGAGATTTCATTTTGTGTTTTTCAAACTTTTCAATTTTTACCAAATGATTTCAAAAAATTGAAAATTTTACTAATTTTGCAAAATTAATTTCATAAATTAATTTTCCAATAAAATCAATAAATAATTATTTAAACAATTTAATTAATTTAATATCAAATATTAAATTAATTTCACCCACCTTCATATATTTAAATCATATTGAAATATTTATTAATTCTCCTATTCCGTTTAATTATTAAAATTAAACGTGTAATTATATCTCATATAATTGTTAATTCCCTTAATTCTAATTTCAACGTTTCAAATTAACTTATCACGCTACTCTAAAGCTAATCCATTTATGAGCTAGTAGGGGGACCTTGCGGACCAACAGATCATGGGCTCCGACAATCCAAGATTAATTGGTTAAACTCATTATCCCTAATTAACCCCCATTCGTTAACTAATGGGTCATTCCACTAAAGTGCATAGTTGAACTCCCCTCACTGTAGATATATTATGTCCACTCGATATAACCATAATTAGTAAGTTAACCCTTCACAGGTTGTTCATAAAAACGGCTGGGTTAAAAGTCTGTTTTACCCCCGAGATTACCTCTTGTTCCTTAAGTCCCACTGATTTTCTAATGAACAATTGATTTGTGATCCAATCAACAAACTGAGTCCCTCTCCGGCCAATGAGAGGGTGAGGCCCCTTGTTCAAGACCCGGAGTCAGTACTTAAGGGAACAACCTCTCTACTATCCCTAAAAGTGGTTAGGAGTGAATTCCTTCTTGCACCCCATGTCCCTAGCTATCTACCTAGTCATACCTCTGAAATGGAGGTTTATTTAGCCAGTGTTGTTGAGCCAACTCTCACTTTTGCAAATCTATGGATAATCCCGAATAAACCGAAGTTCATAGTTAGCTCAGGATTAAGGTCAAGTTACCTTGATCATCGCTTTGAAATAGTCAGTCTTAAACAGTAAACAACATATAAAGTAAGAGTGACTGATTTCTGGTCTAATCTTGTACAAACCTATTTGCACAGGATGCCCCCACTCCTCATGTCATAACATGTAAGAATAAGGATAACTTCATTTGTAGCACTTTACAACTCTTTGTAACAACTAAAGAGTAGGTCGCATTCAATAGTGTTACCAGAATAAGGCACCCAACCTTATTTATATACTAAAGATCATTTTAACTATTTACTCGACGAACTAGAAAGCGGGCCATATTCGTAGTGTTACCAAGATAAGGTATCCAGTCTTATCCATCTACTACAGACCATTTAGGTTATCACTTAAACATGATCTACCTGTATGTCTTTACATACATATTTAATCTACAAAAGATGACCTCAGATGTTAGTTTTTTTTTATTTTGCAGGTTAATTCTACTAAATGTCATTTATTGGTTTTGTGGGTTAATGCTACTAAATGTTGAATAAAACATCTCATGTTTTATTAAATAAATAAAATGTTTGTACATTACAATTATAAACAACAGGACCCACGAGATTTAGGGCATCAACCCCAACAATTTGCAGCGGTTCTTTGCCCTCCGTAGTGACCTCCATAGAAGGAGTCATGACATTTAGATAATATGTGTTGTACCTCAACTTCGGGGATACACCAATGCATGATAAGATTTGGGCCTTGCTTGTAGAGGAACGAATCATCCCAAAAGTAAAATTTGTTGTCATGCAAGAGCCGATTTCTCTGTTGGGCGTACAACTCTTCGGGAAACTGTTTTGTGGTTAAGTAATTGACGATATCAGCATACCATGATTCCCAATCTTCAACTTTAAGCAGGCGTTTGTCAATAAATGTGTCTTCAATTTTAGCCATCCCCAATTGTATTTCCTTGTTCTCCAATCGTGATAGGTGGTCAACGAATGAGTCTGGGCTTTGAATCCTTTTTATCCATCAAGAACTTAATAGCGGAGTGATCAGTGTAAATGGTTGCACTGACATACCAACCAGATAAGCTCGAAAATTTTCAATCGCAAACACTACTGTCGGCATTTCCTTCTCAGTAGTTGTATAGTGTTCTTGAGATTCATTGAGTGTCTTAGACGCATAAGAAATAAGATGTACAAGGCTTTCCCTCTTTTGGCCTAGCATCGCTCTAACTTCCATGTTGTTGGCATTGCACATTAAGATGAAAGGTTGTGTCCAATCGAGAGCTATCAATATAGGTGTTGTCATTAACGCGTACTTTAAAGTCTCAAACGCCTGTTGGCAATCTTCATCGAAAACATAGGGCCTATTCAATTCCAATAACACACTCATTAGACGTGCGATTATGGAAAAACCTTTGACAAATCTTCTATAGATACCTGGCCACTCTCACCCATACAAATCAAAGGATTACCCTTATATGCAGGAGTTCACAACTCACCCAGCATTCAGGTCATGTTACCTATGGTCATCCTGGTGAAATATAAGTCTCTATTATGAACGACATTATATAATGACACTAAACATTTCATGGTATGGTCTTATACAAACTTCTTTGTATAGAATATCTCCGCTCACATGTCTCCACATGAATGATCAAGATTAGATTATTTATAGCACTTTATAACAATTGTAACACCTACAAAATGAGCCATACTCATAGCGTCACCAGGATAAGGTATCCAACCTTATCCATCTACTACAGACCATTTAGGTTATCACTTAAACATGATCCACCAGTATGTCTCTACATACATGTTTAAGCTACAAGATAACCCTGGATGTTAGTTTATTGGTTTGATATTAATGCAACTAATTTTAAAATAAAACGTCACATATTTTATTACATAAATAAAATGTTTGTACATTACAATTACAAACTATAGGACCCTACGAGATTTTTGGCATCAACCCCAAAAATTTCCCACTTGACCTAAAGCTAGTGGGGTGCACAGTGTAAAAGTCAAACTATAAAACAAAGTACACAAATCAATAAACTAGGGCACAAAGTGCCTAATATAAATCTCCCACTTACCATAGTTGTGAGGGCCTTTGTAAACAGATCAACAACATTGTGCTCCAAAACTATCTGTGTGACAATCATGTCTCCTTGATGCACAATTTCTCGGATGAGATGATAATTTTTCTCAATGTGTTTGTCGCGCTTATGACTTCTAGACTCTCTGGAATTAGCCTCAGCACCACTATTATCACAATAAAGTATGATGGGCTTTGGCATGTCTGAAACAACTTCCAAATCTGTCAAGAATTTCCTTAGCCAAATAGCTTCCTTAGTAGCTTCACAAGCCATTACATACTCGGCCTCCATAATGGAGTCAGCAATGCACCCTTGTTTGGTGCTTCTCCATACTACTTGCCCTCTGTTAAAAGTAAACACTGATCCTGATGTGGATTTCCTAGAATCCTTATTAGTTTGAAAATCAGAGTCCATGTAACCAGTAAGGATCATATCCTTAGCCAAATAGCTTCCTTAGCAGCTTTACAAAGTGCCCAATATAAATCTCCCACTTACCATAGTCGTGAAGGCCTTTGTAAACAAATCAACAACATTGTGCTCCAAAACTATCTGTGTGACAATCATGTCTCCTTGATGCACAATCTCTCGAATGAGATGATAATTTTCCTCGATGTGTTTGTCGCGCTTATGACTTCTAGGCTCTCTGGAATTAGCCTCAGCACCACTATTATCACAATAAAGTATGATGGGCTTTGACATGTCTGAAACAACTTCCAGATCTGTCAAGAATTTCCTTAGCCAAATAGTTTCCTTAGCAGCTTCACAAGCCGTTACATACTCGGCCTCCATAATGGAGTCAACAATACACCCTTGTTTGGTGCTTCTCCATACTACTTGCCCTCTGTTAAAAGTAAACACTGATCCTGGTGTGGATTTCCTAGAATCCTTATTAATTTGAAAATTAGAGTCCGTGTAACCAGTAAGGATCAGATCCTTAGAATCTTACACGAGCATGTAGTTCCTCATTCTTCGTAGATACTTGAGGATATTTTTAACGGTGGTCCAATGATCAAATCTTGGATTAGATTAATATCTATTGATTATCCCTACCACATAGCAGATGTCAGGTCGTGTACAGAATATCGCATACATAAGGCTGCCAACAGCCGATGTATGGGGGATTCGTCTCATTTCCTTAACCTCTCGAGGTGTCTTAGGACACTATTCCCTAGACAATATCACTCCATACCTGAAAGCAGTAAGCCTCTCTTGAAGTTCTACATCGAATACTGGCAAGTATCTTGTCAATATACGATGCTTGAGACAGAGTTAGCATTTTGTTCTTTCGATCTCGAAAGATCTGAATTTCCAAAACAAACTGAGCCTCTCCTAAATCTTTCATTTAGAATTGGGTCCTAGCCAATTCTTAACTTCAGTAAGTAGACCTACATCATTCCCAATGAGTAGGATATCATCTATATATGACACTAAGAGAGCTATTAAATTGTTAATGATCCTCTTGTATACACAAGACTCGTCAATATTTTGATCAAAGACATAAGATTTGATCGTAGTATCAAACCTTATGTTCCAAGATCGAGAAGCTTTCTTTAGACCATAAATGGACTGATTAAGCCTGCAAACCTTTTGCTCTTGATCTTGGGTTATGAATCCATCGGGCTATTCCATATAAATGGTCTCCTCAAGATTGTCATTTAGAAAAGTAGTCTTGACGTCCATTTTCCAAAGCTCATAGTCATAATATGAGGCAATGGACAGGAGGATTCTAATAGACTTCAGCATGGCAACAGGTAAGAAAGTCTCCTCATAGTCGACTCCTTCAACCTGGGTATAACCCTTTGCCACCATTCTAGCCTTGAAGGTTTGTACCTTCCCATCAGCACCCCATTTTCACTTGTAAATCCATTTGCAACCTATAGGTTTTACCCCATCAGGTTGATTTAAAAGAATCCCATACTGAATTGAAATACATTGACTCCATCTTAAGATCCATAGCTTTGATCCACTTATCTTTGTCAACATCCTCCATTTCCTTTTTTTAAGACAATGGATCCTCAACATCTCCGTCAGCTACCATAGCAAAGATTTTAGTTTAACCCATGTAACGTACATGTGGGTTCGCCGCCCTCCCACTGCGTCGAGGTTCCCTCAAAACTTGAGGTGGATTTGACCTACTAGATTATCCAACTTCGAAAACTCTTATTGAGGTGTTGGGTTCTTCAACAACTTTTGTTGAAGGTTCAGTAGTTTCTTCGAAAAGTTCATTCAACACAGTTTTACTACTAGGCTTGTGCTCCCTTATGTGGCCTTCTTCAAGAAAAGTAGCGTTTGTCGATACAAACACTTTATTTATTTTTTTGGTCAAAGAATTAACTACCTCTCATTCCTTTGGGGTAGCCTACAAATACGCACAATTTTGAACGAGATTCCAGTTTCTTAGGATTAGCCTCAAACACATGTGTTGGGCAACCCCAGATTCAGAAATGACGTAAACTAGCTTTACGACCATTCCATAACTCTGCAGGGGTTCAAGTAACACTCTTGGATGGAACACAATTCAAAATATATACTACAATCTAAACTACATAACCCCAAAACAAGTCAGGTAAGAAAGCATAACTCATCATAGACCGAACCATATTCAATAGGGCTCGATTTCTCCTTTCTGGTAATCATTCTGCTGAGGTGTACCAGGTGCTGAGAGTTGGGATACAATTTTATGTTCTATCAAATAGTTTTGGAATGTCAGATCCATAAACTCTCCACCTCGATCAAATCAAAATGTTTTTATTGTTTTACTTAATGCATTTTCAACTTCAACCAAATTATTTTTGAACTTTTCAAAAGATTCAGACTTATGTTGCATTAAATAAACGTACATATCTTGAATAACCATCAGTAAAAGTGATGAAATATTCACAACCTCCCCTAGCTTTTACATTCATCGGACCATAAAAGTCTAAATGTACCAGCTCTAGAGGATCTTTGACCCTGTGACCTTTTCCAATAAAAGGTCTTTTAGTTATTTTGCCTAGGCAAGATTCAAACATTAGTAAAAAAAAAAAAAAAAAAATCTAACTCGCTTAGAAGTCCATTTTTCACTAATTTCTCAATCTTATTGGGCATTTTCTTTAGGAGAAATTTTAAGTCTTTTATGTTGAGTTACCGTAGTTTTAAACATTTCAGTGTTTTAGAGTGCTTTAGTTGCTAACGATCTTAGCATATAAAGGTTGTTTTCTAGTTTCGCAGAACAAATATCAATACCATTTTTGGAAATAAAACTTTATTTACAATAAAGTTGATATAGTACGATTGTTTAAGCAAATACTTTACAGAAATTAGGTTCCTTTTTAAACCAGGAACTACATATACATTTTCTAATAAAATGAATTTATTTTGTAAAGTCAACTGGAGACCTCCCCCTGCCAGAGCCGAGACGATGTGCCCAATTCCAACCCGCATCATCATCTCACCAGCATCAAGTTTCCATCAGGAACCAATTCCTTGAAATGAAGAACAAACGTAGTTAGTGGTGCAATAATCTATAATCCAGGTAGAATCATCATTCTCCACTAAACATGTTTCCAATACAAGCAAATCACATTTACCTTGCTTGACCTTCTTCTTTTCTGCCAAGTACTTGGGCCGGTTTCTCTTCCAATGCCCATATTGATTGCAATGGAAACTTATTCCCTTTGCAGTCTTGGCTTTCTTTTGAGCAGCGGCCAGTGGGTTAGCTTTCCCTTTTCCACCTTTCTTTTTCTTCCACTTTTTATTGCCGAAGGAAGAAGGTGCAAACTTTGTCCTAAAGGTCGAACCTCTATGGAACTTCTTAAAGGATGAAGCAACATTTGTTTCACCCTTATGTCCCTTCCTTTTCATCAAGGACTAGAAGATCTGTACCTTGTTGAAGAGAGTGGTTAGGTTGTAGTCAATCCTGTTCAAAACAGTATTACTACGGAAGTGAAGAAAACTTTCAGGTAAAGATTCCAAAATGAAGCTAACTTGGTTGGCTTCATCAATGACTAACCCATTCATCTCTGCCACGTTGAAGTGGACCATCATGTTGAGAACGTGTTCTCGAACAGATGCCCCTTCTTTTATATGGGCATTGAAGATATGTTTGAGAGCGTCATGCCTGAGCTGTGTAGATGATTGTCCAAACATTCCCTTCAGGAACTTCATAGTCTCACGAGCTGTGAGAATTGGCTCATGCTTCTTGGCCGAGACTTTAGAAAGACTAGCCAAGATATATGCTCGCGCCCTTTCGTTTGCATGTGTTCAACGTTCATATACTTCTCGAACATTTCAAGCAGCATTTGCAACTGAAATGGGAGGACAGTCCTCCACCAAGATAAAACAAAGGTCATCGATGATTAAAATTGTGTTGATCATGTTTTTCCATGAAATGTAGTTTTCACTCGTTAAATTTTAGCCAGCGAGTAGATTTAATGTCGTGGAAGTCATAGTGAAAAACGTTTGCTGAAACCATACAAAATATTTATTATTAGTTTATTTGCATTAAACTACTAAGACAACCAATAAGTTTTAGCGAAATAGTCTAATGTACCCTAAGTGATATCTATGTTGCAAGAATATTTCAGTGAGGCAGGACAAAAGTTACCATAGGGTGATCAAGTACCCCTTCACTGAAATGAAACATTCTCAACCATTAGACAGAAACAACACATTTTCATTGTAACTAACAGTCACTATTGTACGGTCCAGAATTTGTTAACTTGCTTAGAAATTCTTATAAATGTAACCCCTCATTTTAGGTTTTAGAGTTCCATCCCAATGAGCCAACCGTAGGAAAAAATCGATTGGGACATGAAACTAAAGAAACCCTATCCAATTTTGGAGATCGAAGAAAGTGTCATACAAAAATGCCATCCTTTAGGGGGATACCCACGGTGCCACGAGGCCATGCATGAAACATTACTTCAACCTAATGGGAGAGACTGAGGGATGTGTTGTCGCACGTCCTGCTCCCACTTACAATAAACACTCTTTGAATTATTGATTTTAATTCTAATTTCATTTGGTATAACAATTATAAAGAAATGAAATAATTAAAACCATAGATTGCATGCATTGACATACTTTAGTAATATATAATATTTATAAATTAACCTAAAGTAGTGTCATGCTTCATGCAATTTCATTTCTTTACTAACAAATATAACAATTATATGACAAAGTAATGAAACATATTATAGCATACAACTAAACATACATCGAACCATATATTATAACAATTATAATATAAATGATGCATGAATATGCTATAAATGTATGTATGCATATATTATAACTTTTATATTATATGATGCATGAAATTAAATGCATAACCTATGGTGGGATTTTATACTATATGACATACTTTATGGCATATAAATATAAATAGTATTCATACATCACATGTATAAAAAAAATAATAATAATAACGGACTGGGATTAGACACCTAAAAGGAAATTTAAATCTAACTATTACAAACAAATGTCCATCCAGTTCAAAACAGATGAACCAGGCCTTGAACTGCTTGAACCATATCGTAAACGGCTCGAACCAGCCATGAACCAATCTAGAAGAACCCAACCAACTCGAACTGGAGAGACTGCGAACCGAATCGGACCAGTAGACCACGAACCGTGTCGGATTAGAATTGGACCATGCGTCATCTTCGTCTCGGAGCATCGTGACGCTGTGCCCTAGCATCACAACGCTACGGAGATGACCTTTATCCTCTGCATCATAACGTCATGTCGCTAGGGCACAACGTTACAACGCTATTGTACAGTCACCCACTCTACAGTTTCAAACTTCTTCAAAACACCTCCGATTTTGGCCCTGTTTCCACCAGATCGCGTTCGAGAACAACACAAGAATCAAGAACTAAAATACATACTCGAATGATTGTTTATGACCCAAAATATGGGCCTTACAACACAAAATTGTAAACCAAAGCAAAGAAATCTATACTACCTAATCCTGTAAACATCCATTAATTGTAAATCCCATTCAATACAACACATCACATGAAAAAATTGAATGCAGTAACTCACCAAAACTGTAAAATTTATGCTGAAATTTTTTGGAAAATTTAGGCCATTAAAACACCACTCTAATACCAATTGAAGGATCCTAATGAAGGGTCCTTGAGCGGAAGTAACGAATCGTCCCAATTCCCAAAGTTTTACAGAACACAGTTTTACAAAGAAAATAAAACAAATCATGCATTTAATTCAAAAAATACAACACACATACAAAAGAAAGAATTAGGGTTTCATAAACCTTTACCTTTGAAGACCTTCTTCACATAAAATCCATTTTTTGTGCAAATCACGAACGACAACCAAAAATGTCAATTGAAACACCATCAATTGGAGACCTCGGTATTCTTAGGTAGAGAACCCAAGAGGTGTGGGCTCTGATGAATTTCGATTGAGAAGGAAAAGAGAAAAAATGAGAGGAATGAGGAAAGGTTTCTTCTCTAGGATGTCTAAATTACATAAAACTTCTATGAGAATTGTTACAGGAACAAGAAAACTACTACAAAAACTACCTATCCCATTCATGTAAAAGTGGAGAGAAAAGAGGGGAAAGTAGTTACAACTTCCTCCCTTAATTAATTTAAATTAATTTTAAATTAATATGATTAATTAATTTAATTTGATTTAATATATATTACTATGATAACTAACTTATCATATAATATATATTAAACCATATGTTATATCAAATATAACACATAACCTATAATTTTAATATTGTATCATATACAATATAACCTAAAGTTTCTGTTCTCCCACTAAGGCATTTAATATAAATCACATTTACATAAAATTTAATTATATGAATCCAATTCATGTTCAAATATTTATTTAGTATAGTTATCTAATGTTATATTATTATTATGATAATATAAATATTATATTTAAATTTCAAATTTGATTATTTATTGGGAAAGATAATTAAAATGTTTAAATTAAATATTTAAATTGAGATTATATATGTGAATAATTTGATTTATATTTATTTCTTTCTACTAAAAAATTTTAATTAGATTTTTTAGGCCAAAATTTGAGTAATTTATCTTTAAATTCAAATTGTCATGTAAAATTAACCATAAAAACCAATTTAGTGATAAAGTTAATTATTTAATTACAATTTGCTCATATTAGTGATTTAAATCAATTGACTTTTTACGAAAAAAAAAATGTAACGAGGAAAGATTTTCCACGGGGAACCCGATCCCCGCAAATTCCCCATGGGGAATCCCCACCCCGATCCTTGTGGGAAATTTCACGGAGATGAGGAATGAAATGGGGAGCAGGGATAGGGATGGGGAATGACATCCCTGGTCCTGCCTCGCCTCGTGGACATCTCTAGCGATCTGGCCACTCTCACCCATACAAATCAAAAGACCGCCCTCATAGGTAGGAGCTTACAGCTCACTCAAGATTCAGGTCATATTACCTATGGTCATCTTGGTGAGATGTAAGTCTCTATTATGAACGGCGTTATATAATAAGACTAAACATTTCGTGGTTCGGTCTTATACAAACTCCTTTGTATAGAATATCCCCACTCACATGTCTGCATATGAATAATCAGGATCAGATCATTTGTAGCACTTTACAACAATTGTAACACCTACAAAGCGGGCCATACTTGTAGTGACACCAGGATAAGGTATCCAGCCTTATTCATTTACTACAGACCATTTAGGTTATCACTTAAACGTGATCCACCCATATATCTCTACATACATGTTTAAGCTACAAAATAATTATGGATGTTAGTTTATTGGTTTGTGGTTAATGCAACTAATTTTGAAATAAAACATCACATATTTTATTATATAAATAAAATATTTGTACATTACAATTATAAACTATAGGACCCTACGAGATTTAGGGCATCAACCCCAACACTTAGTTTATTAGATTTAGGTTCTTTCTAAAACGAAATGAGCAATTCATATATTCAATAACAACTTTATTGAATAAACCTCTATAACATCTTTATTGATAATAGAATAAGTTTATTGTTTACAAACCACAAGTTTTAGGACATAAAATCCAACAAACTCCCACTTAAACTAAAACTCCAATGGTAACACATATATATACATAATGTTGAGTTATTGAGTTTTGAAAAGAAAATCAATAAACTAAGACATCACATACCCATGGTTTGTCTTCACTAGGCATCATATACCTATGGGTTTTTCTCCCATTTGCCCTAGATTATACATCCCGTAGTCCTAGACTCACTAGGTGAGCCCCAAATACTTAATCGTAAGGATCTTTGTAAACTGATCAACATATAGTAGACTTCTAACTTTCAAAATATAGGGAATGTATCTTATATCATCAACTCCTTGAGGTGTGTTAGAACATTGCTCCTATGATCATTCATTGCCTAATTGTAGGTCAATGGATTCTCGATGCCATCATCAAGTATTGATGACATGAATTTCTGATAAACCCATGTTACGGTCAGGCTGTCACACAACCCTTCCACTATGTTGAAGCACTCTCAACTCTTGAGAAAGATGCATCTGACTAGTTCTAACAACTCTTATTATAGGACCAGTTTAATCAATAACACTTTTATGGAAACTTTGACACAATACTAGCTTATCACAAGATTGATGATCTCTCACGAGGTCTTCTTTGAAATTAGTATTTGTTGATACAAATACTTTATTTTCTTCTGCATTGAAAAAAGGATTCAGCTTTTGGGTAGCCTACGGATAGGTATACTTTTGAAGAACATTTCAATTCCTTAGGGTTTTGCATCAATACATGTGCTAATTGTCCCAAAATTCTGAAATAACGTAAACAACTTTTACAACCTCTCCATAACTCATATGGAGGTTTTTCCTCTTAATGAAAACTATGTTAAAAAAGTATTTAGCAGTCTCTACTGGATATCCCCAAAACTAACTAGGCAACTGAGCATAGCTCACTTATCAATCGAACCATGTCTAACAGGGTTCTGTTTGTTTTTTCCGATACACCATTCCGCTGAATGCACCAAGTGCAGAGAGTTATGACTTGTTCTATCAAATAGTCTTGGAATCTCAAGTATATATACTCTCCATCTCGATCTGATCGAAATGCCTTAAATATTTTACCTAACAAGTTCTCAACTTCAGCCTTATACTGTAATGACTCGACCTTTCAAGTACTTAGACAAGTTACAACATAATGCACATGCTCATTCAAACATTTTGACCGTCATAACTTTAGTTTGGTGAAAACATAAAATACCATTTTAAATTGAAATGTTAATTCAATATTAGCCCAATAATCAAAATATTTAGTTGGGATCCCAAATAAAATGTTTAAAAAGAAAATCAAAATAGTAATAATAATCTAAAACTAATCCATAAAAGCATGTCAAACTCAGATAAAATGAAAAAAAAAAAAAGATATATGAAACAAAATATGAACTGTGCGAAAGTGTTTTCTATTGTCCCATATGGCTCTATCTCGGGTCTCTTCTATCCCTCGTCGGTCCATTCCTGTTGTTGCCTGAAAAACATAAGAGAAACAATGATGAGTATCATTACCCAGTAAGTGACCCGCTACCGGGCCTTCTAGGTTACCTGTTAGCTAGTTTATTTAGGCATCGATATACACCCATATCAATTCAGTCATAGCAAACCAAAAGGGTCACCTATCAGTCATAAATGTGATCCTGAAGGAACACACATCAGGCATAATATGTAATCCGAAGGTATACAAATTAGTCGTAAACACGAACCTGAAGAAACATGCATTAGTCATAGTGTGAAACCCGAAGGTACACAAATCAGTCGTAAATATGAACCCGAAGGAACATGTATCAATCATAATATGTAACCCAAAGGTACACGAATCAGTCGTAAACATGAACCCAAAGGAACATACATCAGACATAGTGTATAACCTGAAAGTACACAAATCAGTCATAAATGTGCACATATACAGCAAAAATGTACATCTGCCCAGATAAGAAAAACTAACAAGAAGCCTATAACTTAGCATGCATCAGTTTTCATATAAACTCATGTGTTTATATTTTACAGTCGTTTATCTTAGAGGTAAAATTTTCAGTAAATCCTCAATCAATAGTACATTCATCATGGTCAAAATAGTCCACTACAATCAGTCAATGTCATTAGATCATGTGATTCAATCAGTCATAGATTATCAGTTCAAACAGTCTAGATTAAACAGTCAAATCAATCTCAACAGTCTCAAGAAAAAGTCCAAGTGGTAGAAACGACTGGTTCAAAGGCGAACTAGTAGAAAGTCACTTACCTAAAATTGCAAGTCCAAATATTGTTCTCCAAGCAAACAATCGATAACCAACTAAAGAATGCGAATAGAACCTACAATGCAAAACCCAAATTTTTAACCAATCTAAAGGAGTCCAAATTTCATTCATCAATTCCCGTAAACAACTCTAGATAACTTATTCAAAGCGAAACTTGATCAACAACAAAAAAATGAATTGAGTTTATAACATGATATATTGTACTTCTAAATATTCTATCTTTCTTTAATATAATTATTTTAAAATTTAAAACTCAAAATTTGGATACAATGAATACATAAAAATATTGTTTCAGAATAATACTTATACTATCAATCTCGAAGTCAGAATCTCCACTCCATATATTGTAAAGGAAAACAAAATAAATATAAATAAATCACTAAATACTGGGCTGAACCCATCCTAAAAATTAATAATAATTAATTGATTGATTGGTTGATTAATAGGCTAAACTAGGGATATTCGTGGAATCATGGGTTGAGTTGGATCGGGTTGAAGCACTTTTTAGACCCAACCTAGTTGTTCGGATTGTAAATTTATTTAACGCAAATAATCCTTATTAAATAATGAGTTCAACCTAACCCAACAATAAAACATTTGGTTTGGGTTGGTTCGGGTTAGTCAGATGATTCATTTAAATGTTTGTTCTAAAATAAGTAAATATGTTAATATGTAAATTGTCTTTAATTATTTTCATATATTGAATTAAGATTAATAACTCAATTTCAATTTATATTATAAAATTTTTCTTCTAAAGCGCTTAAAAGTAATTTTTAGGAAATTTTAGAGAATAAATTAACCAAAACAATCATGAAATATAATATATATATATATATATATATATATATATATTATATATATATATATATATATATATATATATATATATATCACAAGTGAAAACGACATACTTTTTAAGGTTGTTTTCAAACAAAGAAATATGAGCCAACTTATTTACAAATATAGCAAAATTTTACTGTCTAGTGATAGAAGTCTATCATGATCTATCGTGGTATATCACTGATAGACATTGAAATTTTGCTATATTTGAAAATATTTTCAACAGTTTTATTATTTAAAACAATTACTCTATTTTTTTAAATTAATAATAAATTCGGGTTTGTTTGGGTTATTTTAGGTGAACTCATGAACCAATCTAATCTAAAAAAATTTCATTTATTTGAACTAACTCAACAATAAATGAGTTGATAACCCAACCCATATGGTATGAATTGGATTGAATTGATCGGATTTTTTTAACACTCTTAGGCTAAACCCAACACCTTTACTATGACCAAAACATATGAAAAATAAATAAAGAGTACGTTTGGGTTCACAACGATGGAAATCATGTCAAACCCACCTTAAAAACGAGATTAGACACAACAATTTTGCAGTTCATTCTCAATTAAAAGAAGAAAATCGTGTACTCTCTCAACCACATGGTCCCCTACATCATAAAAAAATAATAATAAATAAATAAAGAAGTCCACATAAGTTGTTGGGGGAGCCCTCCTCGGACATCTTCGGGCACCCTTAGAGGACCCACTTTTTTGGTCTTGCCTCGTTTTCTTAGTTGACCTATGTGAGAGAATTCATCTCGATGTGATGTCGTGTCGACCTCTGATCCTTAAATTAGTAGCATATAATTCAGCTAATCATGGGGAGAAAAGATAGAATTCTCCTTTAAAGTTTACTTACTTCCTTTTCCCCTTTGGAGTTGTCGAATTAGGTTATTTATAATGTTCTTCTTGTCTATAGTCACGTACAATGCGGTCAATGTATGGAGGACTACGAACCTCGAGGTTGCAAAGTGTCAAATCAAGCTCGATCGTGTCAGTTATTTCTTTATTAGTATATTTTTCTTTAGTTCAGTTCGTCGACTGGAAATCCAAGGGTCTAAATTTTTTTTTATTTTGAGATACACGTTTTTCTATTTTGTCTCCCAATTTTCTTTGGACTTGGACTTGCCTATGAACTTTTGACATTGCTTAGAACAATCTTCAACATGAATGATACTTTAGTCTCTAACATATAGATCTACGAGGTTCAAGTTCATATGATCAATGTTTGAACTATATAAAAAAAAGTGATGTTCCATTCACTTAATCAATAAATATTTAATGTCATGATAGGATTGGGAATAGCTCCCAAAGTCTTTCTTGGCAACTTCCAAACTTCTTGTGCTGTTTAAACAAAGAAATTAAAAGACCTTTGGGAAAGAGGGCATAAACTTGTTCCCATTGTAGAGGACAATCCCACCAAATAAGTAGGCCTTTGCCTAATGCAAAATTACCAATTGCTTGTGTTCTTTAAAGCTAGCGTTGTCCACTTGGGTTTTGAAAGATATTAAAACGTTTTACTTTTGTGCCCTTTTTCTTTTGGCCTTCCCTTTGTTTTTGTTTCCATTTGCTTAGCAGCCCTATGTCACTATTGTGTGATTTTGATGCCTATGAATAAGAAATTCATTGAATTGATTGTACGTATCCACCAATTTTGTCCTTTTAATTTGCTTTATCTCGAATGATATGCTTATTGATCTATTCGATGATTTATTTATTTTATTGTTATATCTTGAATTGATTGCATGTATCCACTCATTTCGGCAAATTCCAATGAAAACTAGTTTCGACAACTAATTTCGATGACTAACTCTGATGACCAATTCCAACGAAAAACTTCAGTAAAGACCACCTTCGATTTCGAATTTTCAACTCTAGTGGTCAACTTTGATGATCACTCTGATGGTTAACAACAACGATGACCATCTCCAACCCCCAATTTCAATGACAACCACCTCCGATAACTAGCTTTGCGACTCTCTTTGACGGCTAACTCCGACAATCACCTCTGACAACCCGTTCATAGTGTTTAATAGTCTTCTTTTTAAGTAACTTGACATTAATAGATACACTTTTTCTAAAAAAAGGAAAAAAAATAATAGAAACACTTTGAGTTTAGCAAATCAAACAAATATGTGTATAAAAACACTTTTTAGACCAACTTGTGTAACATTTTGAAACATACAAGTCAAATGAAGACTAGAACCAAAACCTATTGACCAAAAAGATGTTTTTCATTTTCTTTTTTCATACTATTTTTTTATGTGGTTGACAAAATATAATATTAAGATACCATTACTTGTATAATAAAAAGGTAGTAGAAAAAAACATAAACCCAAATTTAAATAATCTACCCTTCAACTACAGACTACTATAACTCAAACTAAAATAGTTTACAATTTAAACACAAATTATTATAACCTAGAGTCTTTTAGTCTGCATCCAAAATATATGTTATTATAATAACCAATTCAATACTTCAAACCCGTAGATTTTTTATGTTAGTTAAGCGATGTTAACTCAATTTTTAATTACCTCCAATCTCATCAAATTTATCCCTAAACTTGAACAAGTGGGGCACTTTTCTATTTAAGTAGTTATGTTGCATCATCCATAAACTAAGTTCAACATAAAGAAAAAGGTAAATATCTTTTTCTTTTTTTTAAAAAAAAATAATAATTTAAGAGAGTCAAGTCCCACAAATCAATCTACGAGGTCATGTTCTAATAAATTAGAACAAAAAATTAACTCCCATATAAAAATCTCCCAAAAACTGATTTTATCTCGTTTTGAAACCTAGTTTTTAATTTAAGATTTAAATGAATGACTTTAGTTGCTTGAGATTTGAAAATACAATTTATGATTGGGGTATTTTAGTCCTTTAATAAAATCAATTTATATTAAGGTTGTTTTCAAACATAACAAAACGTAAATATAACAAAATGTCATTATTCATCTGTAATTAGACACTGATAGATTATCATCATTTATCATTGATAGACACTGATAAATATCTATCAATGTCTATTAGTGTCTATCACTGATAGACGGTGACATTCTGTTATATCTGTTTAGCAGTTTATCATTAACAATTTTCCTTTATATCACGTTTTTGCAATTTTTTCAAACACAATTAAAATTTGCTAATTATCTTGTTAATCCAAACTTAAAACTATTTGTTCCAAAGAAAAGGAACATAAGAAAAAGTCTTAACCCTAAACTGATTATCTTTGAAGTCTCACCAATTTGCACACACGCTGCCAAATTTTGTTATACTATTATTATTTTGAGCAATATCATTCAAGCAAATAAGTTAAATTGTTTTAATGAAATTAAAAAATTTAAACATATTCGACAAATCAATAAACAATATACTAGAGGTGTTCAAGTAACTCGATATCCCGAACAATCCGAACAACTCGAACTACCTAACCCAAAATATAAGGGTTGAGTTGGGTTAATTTTGTTTTTGGGTTGGGTTGGGTTAAACTTTTTCTATTTTTGTTGGGTTGAGTTGGGTCGTGGGTTGGCTAAAAAAGATTAGGGTTGACCCAACCCAACCCGAGTTTTATATATATAAATAAAATATACTATATATATTTCTCTTTGTTTAAAATTTGATGACATTGTATTGATTAATTTGTGAATTTTAAATATATAGTTTTTAAAATTGTTATGATATTTGTCTTTATTTGAAGTTTGCAATAAATATCTTAGATATTTGGTATTTAGCATTTGAATTTTATGAGATTTTAGTTATTATTCATGTGTTGTATATAAATTTACATATTTTTAATTAAAAAGAAAAAAAACAAATTATAACCCGACAACTCAACCCAACCCGAATTTTAGGTTGGGTTAGGTTAAAGACTTTATTTTGGTTTTTTGGGTTGCCAACCCAACCAACCTGAATTTTCGGGCTGGTCCAAAAAACCCCTTCAACTCAATCCAACCCAACTTATGTACACCCCTACAATATACCAAACATCCTATCAAAAGTTGATAATTCGAGCTTAGATCATGTTTACTTCATTGTAAATGTAATCCATCGATAGTAATCAATAGTGGGCCCCATTTAATTATGTTTGTGATTGTTTACTAACATTCTGTAATCATAATGAAATGTGGGCTCACGTGGGGTAGGACTCATACCTCTTTTTTACTAACTTTTCGTCATTTACCCTTTTTATTAAGTTTTCCTATGCTAATAAACAACACTAATAAAAATTTTCACTATTAGTAAACATAATCAAAGAATTTCATTCCCTTTGAAATTACAACTCATATACAAATGTAAACTCATTACCTCGCAACATTACCATGGTTGAATTAGGAAGAAAAAAAACTGAAAATGAATGTTGACAGCTACATTCCACATGCCAAAAATGGAGACCAATACAAAATAACGTAACTGAAAGACAGCTCCAATCAAATGAAAAAAGAGGTATGTTTTATGGACGAACAAAAAGAGCACATTTGAGTCTGAATCTGTTACACAAATTTCAGAAGTTTTAACTAATCACACACTTTCTTCTTTGGTTAAAAAGAAATCTTACCACTTACGTCTAAAATGTTGAGCTCCTTATTTAACGAAATTATCGATAAAATATTGATGTCAATAGATATTTTGAGAAATTATATAAAAACAATCAATAAATTTTTTTAAATATTTAGTAGAATTTTTTACGATATAATGATATCTTGATGTCAAACATATAAAAATATGAAAATGTCAATAGAACCGTCTACATGTCCATGAAAATTAGAAAATTATCCAAGATAGCCCTTTCTAATTTTCACATTACAAAAACAACACACTTTTTAAAAATTTGTTAAAAGAGTTTATCTCGGGCCTTCTCGAGTGAGATCGACCCTAGGATTAAATTTGAAACGTTAAAAATTCAAATTATCCAACCAATTTGAAATGACAAAAATACCCTTGCTTGAAAAAATCCTTCATATAAACGGAAACCATTCCAGCTTCTCACTTCACCCAAGATTTCCTGCATTTGCTTTGAAATTTTCCTTGTCTCCATGATTATTTTCATCCTTAAACTTCGTTATTGTAGAGGTATTCCACTATTTCCTTCGTTTTTTCTACTATTTCAACTTATATTAGCGTTTAGTTAGGGTTTTAGTGTCTACCTAAGATATATGTGAAATTTGGGTTGTATATTTTTTCTCTTTAAATATTTGGGCCTTTTTTTGTGTATCTTGTTTGTATTTGATGATTTTCTGGATACTTCATCCTATCTCGAGTGAAATATATTTGCATCTCGATCGAGATTGGATGAAATAATCCCGAGATCTATTGAATGTATCCCAAGATTGAGTGAACTATTGAGTTTTGGACTTTTGTATATGATCTCGGGGTTAATGTGGTCCAAGATTGACCCCAAAATTTTGTACAAAATGTGACCAAAAACCCTAATCACGTGGCATGCCGGTGTAAATGGTCTGAATTCTTCATAATTTGTACACAATCTCAGACGAGTTTTACCTTGAGATTTAAGATAGATTCCAAATATAATGTTTTTCATTTTTTTTTGTTGTTTTATCTAATTGATTGTTGAGTTCAATTTCTGGTCTATAGTCTGTGTGACAGATGACATTGGTACCTAAGATATTATAATAATATAATATTATTATTTCAGAAGGCATATTTGTAAAATTACTTTTTGATTAATGAATAGTACACGTGGACAGTTGTTTACTATCAAAATTCTAATGCCATCCTAGGGCTAATCTCGCTCGAGAAGGCCGGAAATACTCTTTTAATGAGTTTACAAAATGCTTCTTTCTTTTCTTCTTCTTTTTTTTTTTTTTTTTGGTTGTAATGTGAAAACTATTTTAGACAATTTCCCACGAAAATTCAATACCATGATTACGATGTACGGGACAAAAAAAATGCTTTAACACTATAGTTATGTTGATGTAATTATTTTTTCTAAAGTAATTGTTTATACATGTTTATATATATTTAATAAAAGAAGAAAAAAAATACTACTTCCATTAAAAATAGAGCAATACAGTCGGAACTTAAATATATATATATACAGACAATATAAGGAACAATAGGAATATGCCCTTGGAAATTATAAAAATGCCACATAATTTGTAAAAGTAGAAGAGACAAAAAAGAGAATAATTTGAAAATCTCTAGAAAAGAAAGTGGAGACTAGAAAGCAAATGATATCTCTATCCCTGATATTCCTCAAAATAGTTTCTCCACCATTTGAAAATATTCTTTTATTGAACTTTCTAAACAGAAAATAGCATTCATTCAAACAACTTTTACTTTGATTTTAAAAATACAAAGTCCTCCACAATACCATGAAAAGTCCAATCATACTAAATAAAAAAGTCTAAAGTCATCAAATAAGATACAAATGTCAACCACTAACAAGTAACAGAGACGATGTAAATCATCAATGTTTCATAAACATTTGTATATTTGGACTTCTTAACTCAACATAACTTTAACTAAGTTAGACTTTGTTGGTCGTCAAAAAGTTTAGTGAAGACGAAAAAGATTCTTAAAAACAAAGGGGAAGATTATGATCTTCCATATTTCATTAAAATGGCTGGTTAAACAACATATGTGACAGAAGTTCTCAGATTTTCATTTGCAATTTGCATATTGAAAATCTCCATGGTAATACAAAAGATTCACATTTCACAAACAAACAACATAATCAAAGCCTTATATTCTAAATTATATCTCCTCTAAAACTTACCTCTTTGTTCAGATTTAGGACATACCCACAAAATCTAGTGGAAGTGAGCATCAGAGACCTCAAAAGTACAGCCACAAGCATTTTTCACCAATAATGGTGAACCCCACTTGGTCGACACCGATGACTCAGAATGCAAGTAAACAAAAGTCCTCTGGCACATTGAATGGAAAATCTAAGTTTCCTTGAGGTGTTTTGACATGGCTCGGGTCCTGAAATCCCACCATTCTGTAATTCCAATAATCCATGAAATTTCTTAGCTTAGAAAGAGGAAAAGTTTGCTAAAACCGCCAACAATATCCTCATAAACTCGCCAAAATGAGCATAACTCAATTGGAACAGTACTTGTACTATCAATCTCAATGTTAGAGGTTCGGTTCCCCCACCCCACATATTGTTTAAAAAAAAAAAAAAAACCCAGAAACCCTCAGCTGATATATGTGTGGCGTGGCTATCCTAAACTATGAAGGTTGATAATTCTACATAGTCATTTTCTAGCTTCTTAAAAGCATGCTTATGCATCTGAATTACTTTCTCATTCAACATACATGGTCATCTCAAACAACCTAGAAAGAGGGTGAATGGGTTGCGGAAGAGAAAACCTGAAAGACAATGTTGATGCGGCATTGAACAGAACAGGAACGGATGTGGCAGGCTTATATACACAAAATGATGCATATACTACTATCCGAGATCAGCTCTTCCCATTTTTCGTCGTCTTACAGACCCCTCCTCCTAATTGAACCGTGAGCATCATATAAAGAGTTGTTAGTAGCTGAAGACAAAAAGAGGCAAGTCCTCGAGTTGTATCAAACTCTTAAAAATCTTAAGTAAATGTAAAGAAAGGGAAAAAAAACAAAGGAAAAGAAGGAAAGACAACAGAGAAGACAACTCATTTTGTTTTACTGATGGTCACTGACATATGCCAAAAATTTGCATATAATTTTACACCCCAAAGGAAAATGAGAGTTTACAAATCTCGTATCAGATGATGAGAAGTTGATTTGACAGCTGCAAATGAATAAATTTAATCCAAACATCCAACAAATGAAAGTTGGGCAATCAGCAAGAGCCTTGCAAGCAAAATATGAAAAAAAACCTAAGACGGTAGAGAGATCTTCGAGTGCCAGTCAGATTTTGCTTCAAAAGGCAACATCAAGTTCAGACTTTTATAAGACATAACTTGGATAGAGTCTTTCATATACACCTGAAGTTAAGATGTGATTATATACACATGTAATACATTAAGTGAAAAAAAAAAAAAAAAGTAAAGTATGGGAGATTGCTCCATCTAGATACTTTATCCATAAATTATCCAGTACTAAAATCTCCTAGCAATTATGATAAAATCGATCATTCATCAAATGTATTTTATTGCAACATTTATGCATCCCAATATAAAACAGGACCATGCAACAAATCAACTCAACATGAAGATCTTTACGACATCTACATGATACTAATATGCAATGGAAATTATGCATGTGCACAGTGAGCACAGAGCAAACTATTCTTTCGCCTTTTACTAATATGCAACAGAAATCAAATGTCTAATAGACCATTTTCTCCAACTGCAGTGCTTATTTTTGTTCAGTTCTCAAAAAATAAAGAGCATGATCTGGATCAAGCCTCAGTGTCATAACAAGTTGAGAAGGAAAAGATAAAAAAGGCCACAAAGTATAGTAAGTCAGAAACACTGATACCGATCAACTGAACTACCATACACTGCACCAATCATAAAACTAAAAAGATTAAAAGTTAAGTGCTCTGGTTTTACCTTTCTTCGGATTTAATTCTGAGCAATTAACGTCGGAAATTGTGTTCCCTAGTCCACGGTCAGGAAGTTCCTTTGCTCCTGTGTTTTGATTTGCCAAGCACCGAAGATTTTCAAAGTCACACGCACTAAAACTTTGCCCATTCAACGAAACGCTCTCTCCACTTTTTCCATCGTCCCCTGGATGAAGGCAATATGCCTGATCATTGCATTGCACATTACATGGATTTATCATGTAACTACCAGGCACATTTTGATTGGGCAGATTTGAATTGGCTGGTTTCTGATATGGAAAGCTTCCAATCTCCCCTTCAATTCTTCCCCGAATATCCACAAGCAAACATTTGAGCCTGGAAATCTCAGCCTCCAATGCAGCCTGACCTTGCAATCTCTTCAACAGTTGCTGATTCAGGGCCCTCAATCTCACAACTTCATCTTCCAATGATGCAGCCCTCGCCTTTTTCTTCTCCCGGTATTTACGAACTGCTTCGCGGTTACCTAGCGGACGCTTCTTATTCTTTTTATCCACAGACTCCGCCGTGTCATCAGTGGAAACCTTTTCGTCAGTGGGGGAAGAGACGATTTTCGTATGGACATGAAAACAGGTGTGTGTATGTGAATAATCAGGACCAGGAGGGTTGCAAGTATGAGCGTGTGTGCAAGCATGAGTGTCCTTTAGAATTTCATCAAAGAAGCTATCCATTGAGCAACTGCTCGGAAGCTCAACCGCGTTCGAACTAGAAAACACTTCCAGGTTTGAGGATTCAAGCTCCCCGTCTTCCATTAAAGATATCGCAGCCTAGGCAGCTAGAGAACCACTTGAAAAACAACTTGAAGACAGCAACTCCAAGAAGAAACTACAGTTATGACTCAAACCCAGATCCTAAACAATTAGATAAACAAGAATTCAGCACAATTCAACAACAAAAACCATCAAAAAAGCATCATGAATGAATTTCTCACCTAAGATGGGGATTTCTAGGTCACCCACCTGGAAAATTTCACACCCTTCAGGAACACTAATTTCCTCTACAGCAAGAACAACATGCTGACAAGTAGTAACAACAAAACCCTCAAATGAATCAAACACCCAGTTGCAAATTTCATTTCATAATTATTAAGAGAACAATGAAAGATCATAAGAAAGAAAGAAAACCCAACAAGCAAAACCTAAAACCCAATCAAGAAATGACAAGTAAACGGTAAAGAATCATAAGGGGAATCGGCAATCAGAAAGAAAGAAACAGAGAATAGGATACAAAACCTTTAGAGAGATGCCGAGAAGAGCGAATATAGGGGAGGAGTGAGCAAAAACTTTTCCGTGGCTGAAAAGTCAAGGAATTGGGGACGCGAGTGTCAATGAAGGCCATTTATAGGTAGGGGGAGAACATAGATGTAAAATGGAAGAGGTTCGTGGGAGAATCTAGCTTCGTGTTCTTACGACCATTTATCATTGTGGGTCCAATCATAATTTATAACCCCACCAAACAAAACTGATCCTTTTTTGTTTTTGGTTCATACCATCTTTCTTTTTCCTTTTCAAAATCAAATCTTTTCTGCTTCTTCAAATACTGTTCAATTATAAATTCAAGATCTCTTCACACTCTCTTTTTCAAACAGCAATTTTTTTTTTTTTTTTAATTTCCTGAGTTTATAAATTTGGTGGATCTTTCAATCGAAAGTATATATATCTTATGCTCAAGTTGACAATGATGAAAGATTCAAGATGAGTTGTTTGATTTTCATGCTATTTAATGATGTTCGTGTGATTGAGATGGACAGAATCATTTAAATCTCAATTCTAGTGAATTTTCACATTTCATTCTATTGAGATAAGAACTAGAATTTCTACATAGAATTGGCAAAGATTAAATTCAGGTGTGGAATAATTTCAGGTACATAATATAATATATTCAAGGCAAAGAGGTGATGGAAAAATTTTCAAATATTATGAGAGTATGGTTGTTTCGTTGTTCACACTATAAGTTTATTTTATAAATACTAGTAGATCTCATATTAATATAAATAGCCCTCATTTTATTTTTAAAAGTATTGATGGACCAATTTTTTTTTTAAGGGAATGTGAAATGTATTTCCCATCTTCGTTTAGCAAACAGGAATAAAAAATCTTACTACCTCCCCTATTTTCCACCTCGTTAAAGTCATCCTTGCCAAAGAAATTAGCACCTTTTATTCTATTTTGTTTCTAGAAATAGAGAATTAAATAGGTCGGGGGAATCACTGATTTGCAGATTCTTTTTAAGAAAAATTTTTATAGATAGAAAAAATGTCAAATTATTTACAAAAATATTGATAGACATTGAGGGAGCGTTTGAGGCAAGGAGTTGGTCATTATAGTTCTAAGTTATTATAGTTGGATTATAATAGTTTGTGTTTGGGGTGTAGATTATTTTTAGTTTGGATTATAATAGTTTATATTTGAAGTGTAAATTATTTTAGTTTGAGAAAGAAATAGTAAACACTGTAGCAAAGAATAAAAAAATGATGAATGTAAAATAATAAAAACTGTAGCAATTAGTAAATACTATAACAAATTGGGGTTTTGAAATAGTGTTGATTATAGCTAATTGGGGAATACAAAATAGTATTTATTGTCGCAAGAGATGGTTATTATAGTTTTAGGATAGTTTTTGCCTCAAACACATTTTGTGTTGGGAATGTCCTAAAACTCGCAGTTTGTAAGTTTTGTTAACATATTCTATTTATCAATAAAAATATTGTTTATTGAGTATTTTATTCAATAAATTGTTATTGATATTGCATTCTATTATAAAAGTTCAATAAACGAATCCATACTATAATATGAATACTTTAACTTTATATGGCAATATAAAAGAGGATCAAGTTTTAGTATATAGCAAAAATGGTTTATAAGTACATGGATGAGATTGGGTACCTCATCCTGGTGATACTATTAGATACGGTCCATTTTGTATACTGATACAAATGATGCGATCTCAAAATCATTCATGTAGAAATATGTGAGTGGAGGCATCCTATGCAATGAGTTTGCATAAAACTGGACCTCAAAGTAGTCATTTTTCTTTATAACGACCGTTTGCTATTAAAACTGACTATTTCAAATTCAATGACCTAGGGTAACTTAATCTTAATCCTGAACTAACTATGAACTCCTGTTTATTCAGGATTATCCTTTGATTTACATAGGTGAGAGTAGTCCAACAACATTGTTCAATAAGCCTCCCATTTTGGGGATAAGACTAGATAAATAACTAGGGACATAGTTCTGCAAGATAAAATTCACTCCTACCCGATTTAGGGTTAGCAGATAGGTTCGCTGATTCTTGATCTTGAACAACGGGGCCCCGCCCTCTCACGGTTGAGAGGGTCGTGGTTTATAAGTTGGAATATAAACTAATTGTAGATGCTACAAGTGTTGTAAAGTGCTACAAATGGTCTGATCCTGATCATTCATGTGGAGACATGCAAGTAGGGGTATTCTATATAAAGAGTTTATATAAGACTAGACCATGAAATGATTAGTCTCTTTATATAATGTCGTTCATAATTGAGACTTACATTTCACTAGGATGACCATAGGTGACATGACCTTAATCTTGAGTGAGTTAAGAACTCCTACTCATGAGGACGGTCCTTTGATTTGTATGGGTGAGAGTGGTCAGATTGCCAACTCAGCAAGCCTACCATTTGATTCGTCTGATTGGGGAGCTGGAAACTCAGATACATAAGACAGAATTCACTCCTTCCTCGAAGCAGGGATAAGTAAATAAATTACTTCCTTAAGGACTGATTCTGGGTCTTGAACATAGAGGCCACACCCTCTCTTGGGAAGAGAGGACTAATTATAGTAGGACTATGACTTGTTGTTTATTAGAGGAATTAGTGGTACTTAAGGAATTAGATATAACTGTAGGAGCAAAACGATAAATTAGCCCAGTTGTACTTACAAGAGATTTGTGAAGGGTCATCGCACTGTTGATTGGTTATATCCAATGGACACAAAAATATATCTGTAGTGCGAATAGTGCAACTATCGATATTTAATGGAGTGATCAACAATTAACGGATGGATGGATCTCGTGATTAAAGAGTTTAGTCAGTTATTCACATACCATTGAAGCTTCAAGCTACAGGTCCATAAGGTCCCCTTGGTAGCTCAATGGGTTCAAGTTGAGAATCAGATTTTGGGTTAGTTTGAAGTATTCAAACTAACAAGAGGAAATTTGATTATATATAATATAATTAAATTGATTCAATTATATGTGATATAATTGATATGATATATTTGATACATTATTAATTGGAGGAATTAATATAGATATGATTTATACTATAAAATAGAAAAAGAACTATAGTTTATATGTTTCATGTGATGAAATATTAAAACTATAGGTTATAAATATAATATGATAAGTTGGTTATTGTATGTATTTATAATATATTAATTATGTGATAATTAATTAATTTTTTTCTATAATAACCGAATTGAGTGGGAGGTTATTGACAGTTTTATGGTAACTGTGAGATAAAAAGAATTTTTTTTTCCAAGTCGGATGGTTGATTCATTATATTGTTTCACAAAAGAAAAGACTATCGAGTAAAATAGTTTTACTAAACGATAGCATCTCACAGCGTACACGATCGAGTATCGAGTTTACTATACGATAGTTACTCGTTTACTCGTTGCTACATGATCAAGTAGCAAGTCTATACGATAGGCTTCTTTTACTAAACGATCGAGTATCTAGTCTATACGATAGACTTCATCCATCTCCGACTTATTCGATCGTCTACCTCCTTCATCCCTCAATCCAAAGTCACACAGAGCCCACAGCTCCTAGATTCTCACACCGAGAATACCAAGGTAACTCTTGTGGTGGTGTTTTAGTTCCATTCTTGCTACTGGATCGAGGTGAACTCGATTATGATCGAGGTTCATCCAGTCATTCGTTGAGATCGAGTTCTGATCATTATATTCGAGTTCGTGTTGTTGAATGAGTTGCTGAACAATCGAGGGATACTTGAAGAAAGGTTCTTCGAAGGTTTGCATACTTTATCCCTTGTTTAAGTAAATAAGCATGCTTATAATTTATAGTTTATGCATAATCTGTTCTTTTAGGCTGTATTTGTTTGTGTTATTTCTCAATGAAATTTGGAACAATTTGCTTTCGCTCATTAGTTCTCGATTTAGAGTTCCTTCAACAACCACTTCTCTCTCTCAATTACCTAGGGTTTCAGAATTGGGGAAGAAGAAGGCAGACATCTGCCTTTTGTGTGATCTAGTTTTTATACTAGATCTCCTGACGGTCCTCGATAGTCGTCGGGACATCCGTAGGAACTCCCGACGAATAAATAACTCGTCAAGAGTTACTATAACTCCCGACGAGTAATGTTCCACCGTTGGGAGATAATTCCAATCTCCTGACAAATAGTATACATCGTCGGAAGTTCTTTCTAACTCCCAATGTGTCTCTTACGTCATCGGGAGAGACCCTATCTTCCAACAATCGATCTCCTGACGACTGATTTACGCATCGGGAGAGCCTTTTTTCTTGTAGTGACAAACTTTATCAAAGATAGACTTGTATCAGTTTCTATCATTGATAAACACTGATAGACTTCTACCAGTGTTTATCAGTGATAGACTTGTATTAGTTTCTATCATTGATAGATGCTGATAGACTTCTATCAACAATGTTTATCATAACTATCTGAAAGTAACAAAATTTTCCAATAACAATGTCTAGTGTATGTGATAGATAATGATAGTATTTTATCACTTGTCTCCATTGTCTATGATTTCATCTATTTACTATTTTAGAACTAGCAACAAAACTACAAAAAACTATTATCACTTGGTCTATAATTTGATCTTCCATTGTCTATTATTGTCATTCTAATTAACATTTTTGATTAACTAGCAACAAAACTATAAATAAAGAAGAAGAAGAAGATTTATAATTGAAGAAAGAGGAGGAAAACAGGAACAAGGAGAATAGGAAGAAGGAGAAGCCGGAAGATGCAGAAGGAGAAAATAATTAAATTTTGCTACTTGTGTAAATATTTTTCCTTATTTTTGAAATTTTTGAAATTTTTTTTAAAGTTGAGTCAAAATTTTAAAAAATAACATTTATATGTTTTATTTTAGGATAATTGTTTTAAATGACAAATGGTTGGAAATATTTTTAAATATAGCAAAATTTCATTGTCTATCGATGATAGACACTAATAGACATCTATCAATGCTGATCACTGATAGATAATGATATTTTTCTATATTTAAAAACAGTTTGTTGTATTTCACTTTTGAATTTTAAATTTTATTGTGTAGTTTTTTTTTAATAGATTTGAAGTGTAGAATTACGTTAAAAAGAAAAAAACTTTGATGAGTATTTCATGATATAAATTCATTTTGCTTTTGTTAAATTGAAAATATATTATAAAGTGTAGAGATTTGCCCTAATATTTATTTAATAACTAAAACTATTTTTATAGCTTACAAATATATCATCAATCATATTTTAAAAAATAAAGTCTCATTTGGTAACCATTTTAATTTTTGAAAATTAAGCTTATAAACACTACTTCCACTCTAAATTTCTTCATTTGTCATCCACTTTTCACCAATAGTTTAAAAAACTAAGCAAAAATTTGAGAACTAAAAAACATAACTTTCAAAGAGTTATTTTTATTTTTGAAATTTGGCTAAAAATTTAACCATTGTAATTAAGAAAGATGCAAATTATGGTAAGAAACATAGATGAAATAGACTTAATTTTCAAAAACAAAAATTAAAAATCAAATTGTTACCAAATGAGACCGAAATTAACTTGAAATCCATTTTCAAGACCTATTACTAAATACATATTTGACTGCACTGAAAACCTGAAATACAAATCTAGCTTTAAATTGAATTTCTTATTTTGAAATTTATATTTTCGTATCACTAAATATATCTGTCCTAAATTTTCATCTTATTCTTGAATATTAAAAGAAAAAACAACGACAAATACTCTTTCTTGTGATATGTTTCAGATGAACTCCAAAAAGATAATTTCATAAATATATACTGATAAATAGATTTATCTTTGCCTTGCTTAAATCATATAATTTTTTAAATAAAATTAAATTCTTGTCAACTGGAAGGATTCATATTTGTAATATAAAAATTTAGATGTCAAGTTGGTACAATAGGCACAAACCATGCCATTTTAGTTATTTTATGAATTCTACATCTGCATAACCAATTAGAATTTTGTTGACACATTTTTTTCCCAAAAAAAAAAGTAATTAGACTTCTCCATATTTAATATATTAATAAAATAAATAAATTTGACTTCCAACAACTAGAAATTTGAACAAAAATTAAATTTATAGTTACTATATTGTAGTTAAAAAAAACATGAATTCTTTAGCCAAAATTTAAAAAGAAAAAATTAGTTTTCAAAATTTGGCATTCATTTTTAAAAACATTGATAAAAAGGTAGATAATAAAATAAGACATTTAGAGGTGAAAATAGTATTTATAAGTTTAATTTTTAGAGACAAATATTATATATATAATTTTCTGTTTTTAAAAAACAAAAAGTGTGCATATTTGATATGAAAATTTTCACAGATAAAAAAAAGTCAAAATATTTACAGAAATAGAAAAAAAAAATTAATAGACATCGATAGATTTCTATCGACCTCTATCAAAGAATATTAAAATTTTGTTATTTTGTGTAAATAATTTCACTTATTTTTTTATTTTTAAAAATCCCTCTATTTGATAATTATTTTTTACTTTCAATTTTCTAAAACGAAAAATTAAAGTTGTATTTGATAACGATGTATTTATATTAAAAGTGTTACAATTTCAATCTTGTAATAAGTCCTCACTCCAAACATGATGCATTTTATCGAAGTATAAAACATTTGTACAGTATGAAATTGATAGAATTTTAGAAAAACGAGATTAGAGCTATTTTTTTAACTGAGATTTATAAATTTTAACCAATTCAATGGTTAATTTGTGCGTCAATTTTTTTTAAAAAAGAAAATCTTATTCAATGAAATTAACAAATTTATGAACATCTTTACATTCTTTTATATAATTAGTGGGAAAATCAACAAAAATGAACCAATGATAAATTTGTAATACTTATCTAAGTCTTGGTACGTTTAAATGAAATTGAAAGTTTAAGATCCAATATGACTAAAATTTGAAGGCCTCATTTGATAACAATTTCGTTCATAATTTTTTATTTTTGAAAATTGTGCTTGTTTTTCCAAAATTTTTTACTTAAGATTTTCATATTTGTTTATATAAACATTTGAATTCTTAGACAATTTCCAAAACATAAACAATTTTTTTAAAACAATTTTTTTTTAGTTTTCAAAATCTATCTCTAATTTTGAAAACATTACTAACATAGCTTAAATAAAGTAGTTTTACAAGTTGATAGATAGTAATGATGCTTATAAGTTTAATTTTAAAAAGACGTTTGGTTACCTACGGAGCCTAAATAAGAAATATTTTCAAATATAAGAAAACGAGTCGACTTACTCAAAAAATGTAGTAAAATATCACGGTCTAATGTTTAAAAATATTTCCAACAGTTTTATCATTTAAAACAATTACCTATCTTAAATTATTATTTTATTTATTCGAAAATTTCAACACATAATAAACTATCCAATGTGGCGAGAAATTGTAAATATGGTCCATTTACTCATTTTAGTTTTTTTTTCCAAAAAGGAAAAAAAAAAAGAAAAAAAAACTTGAATTCTTTCACCAAAATTTAAAAATAAAAGCTAATTTTTAAAAATTATATATATTTTTTTCAAAATTTGGCTTAGTTTTTTTTTAAAAAATTGATAAAAAAAAAAAAAATAGATAACAAAGTAAGACATTTAGAGATGCAAATAGTGTTTGTGGGATCTATTTTTAAAGACAAAAAACGAAAAACTATTTTTCATTTTTTGTTTTTAAAAACAAAAGTATGCATATTCAATAACTATTTTTTATAAACAAGTTTTCTAAAACTATTTTTTTAGTTTTCAAAATCTAACTTTAATTTTGAAAACATTACTAACAGGACCTAAATAAAGCAGTTTTATAAGTTGATAGATAGTAATGATATTTATAGGTTTAATTTTAAAAAAGTATTTGGTTACCTAAAAGAGTCTAAATAAGGGATATTTTCAAATATTAGAAAATAAGTCGACTTACTAAAAAAATGTAGTAAAATATAACTGTCTATCACTTATAGACAATGGTTTTTTTGCTATATTTAAAAATATTTTCAACAGTTTTATTATTTAAAATAATTACACATCTTAAATAATTCTTTTATTTATTCAAAATTTTCAACCCATAATAAACTATCCAATATGGCAAGAAATTGTAAATATAGTCCATTTGCTGATTTGAGTTTTTTTTGTTAAAAAAGAATAAAATAAAAAAAAAATAAAAACTTCAATTCTTTAGCCAAAATTTAAAAATAAAAGCTAGTTTTTAAAAGTTAATTTTTTTCTCCAAAATTTGGCTTAGGGTTTTAAAACAATGGTAAAAGATAGATAACAAAGTAAGACATTTAGAAGTGAGAATAGTATTTATGACTTAATTTTTAAAGGTAAAAAATAAAAAACTATTTTTCATTTTTTGTTTTTAAAAACAAAAGTTTGCATATTTGATAACTATTTTTTACTTTCGGTTTTCTAAACCAAAAAAATTAAAGTCATGTTTAAAAACGATGTATCTGTATTAAAAGTGTTAACAGTTTCAATCATGTAATAACTTCACGCTCCAAACTGTATGCGGTTTTATTGAAGTATAAAACATTTGTACAATATATTGATAAAATTTTAGAAAACGAGATTAGAGCTATTTTTCTATTGAGATTTATAAATTTTAACCAATTTATTCAATTGTTAATTTGTGCGTCAAACTTTTTTTTTTTTTTTTTTAAAAAAAAGAAAATTTTATTCAATGAAATTAAAGAATTTATGAACATTTTTACATTCTTTTACATCATTAGTGGAAATACCAACAAAAATTGAACAAATATACAATTTGTAATACTTATTTAAGTTCATAGTACATTTTAATGAGATTGAAAGTTTAAGATTTAATATGTCTAAAACTTGAAGGCCTCATTTTATAATCATTTCATTCTTAGTTTTTTATTTTTGAAAATTGTGCTTGTTTCTCAAAATTTTTTACCTATGGTTTTCATATTTTTTATATAAACATTTGAATTCTTAGACAATTTCCAAAAACATAAACAAGTTTTTGAAAACTACCATTTTTAGTCTTCAATTTTTTTTTAAAAAAAATTTGAAGTGTGACTTTGATTTTGAAAACATTACTTACAGAGCCTAAAGAAAGTAGTTTTATAAGTTGATAGATAGTAATGATATTTATAGGTTTAAATTTAAAAAAAATCATTTGATTATCTAACATGGCCTAAATAAGAGATATTTTCAAATATAAGAAAATGAGAAGTTACTAACAAATGTAGCAGAATATCATTGTCTATAAGAGATAGACAGTGACTTTTTGCTATATTTAAAAATATTTTCAGCAGTTTTATCATTTAAAATAATTACCCGTCTAAATAATTCTTTTAATTTATTCGAAATTATTAACCCATTATAAACTATCCAATATGGCAAGAAATTGTAAATATGGTCCATTTACTGATTTAATTGCCCTTACAACCAAAGAAAAGAAACTGAAATATTTACAAGCCTGTCAGAAATCACCACATTAAAGGGTGCATAAGTTATATTCATTGTACAGTTTTAATTTTTATCACAATTTTTTATTCTATAGATTTGGCTAATTTACAGTCTAAGATAAGGGGAAACTGACACATATCTCTAAAGAAGAAGCTAGTTGAAGCTGGAGGATCTGCTCCATCTTTCTTTGAAATAATCTTCCAATGCAACCCTTTTTGTCTGTTCCACACTGCTAAATGAGTTCCCACCATCATCAACACCAAGCAATGCAAGGCTTAAATGCAGTTCAGAACTTGAATTTGGATACACTTCATCATCTCCATTCTCCACACTTTGTGAATCCTCCATAGGGAGGCTTTCGGTATCGCTTTCCCCTCTAAGAATCTTCAATATCTGGAACAAACACCGTTCACAAACATCTTTGATTGATACAAGTAATGAGCAAACGATCTTACTTGAACAGAATATGTTCTTTAGGTTTCACCATAGTCTCCTTGAGTTTTAAGGAAGAAGTATAATGTTCAATGGAATACCTGACTAATTCTAGGACGGAGTCGAGATGCCCTCGTGATGCAAAGGGTTGCTGCAAGAACCATTCTCTGCAACTGTTCCTCATCGAATTTTCCATCCAAATTTGGATCAACTATATCCTTTACATTGCCACTCTCTATGATTGGCTTAGCCTGATGTAAAATGATAAATGTTCTTCATCTTTGCATGCATAGAGTATCAAAAAAAACATTTAAATTGTAGGCAGTACTTTTGATAGAAGTCTTACCCACATAACCAAGCTCTGTTGCTCTTTAGAAGTTTCGGCGCTGATTGCTCTTCGTCCCGATAACAATTCAAGTAGAACTATACCAAAGGCATACACATCAATTTTATTGCTCATCTTTCCATACATGAAATATTCTGGAGCAAGATATCCAAATGTTCCGACAACATCAGCTTCAATCTGAAAGGACGATTCTGTTGGTCCCCATATAGCAAGCCCAAAATCTGATAACTGTTATATAGACACTACCCTCAGTTAGGAATAAATGAGAAAAATTCAAAGTCTCATCCGAGGAAGATATTCTAACTAATTACCTTTGGTTCGAGTTCATCAGTGAGCAGAATGTTCGATGTCTTAACATCTCGATGCACAACAGGTCGGGGACATTCGTCGTGCAGGTAGGTTAGCACTTCCGCAGTTCCAATAGCCAACCTGACTCTTACCTCCCATGAAAGTATGTTTTTTCCTTTGTTCGAATCTAAATATCATATAATTTTATTATCAGCATACTCAGAGTAATTTAGATTGTAGAAGAAAATTATGATATTTAAGCCGTACCAAATAAATTTTCCTCTAAACTTCCTTTGGAAAAGAAATCATAAACAGAGATCAATGTATTGTCTACAACACAGATACCGAGAAAGGGAGTTATATTTCTGTGATGTAATGAGGATATAATGTCAACTTCCTGAGAAAATTCGTTCCACGCCTGTTTGGATGAGTTCATTACTTTAACTGCTACCAGCTTTCCATCTGGGAGAATTCCTTTGTATACTTGATTGCAACCCCCTTTCCCAATCAGGTTTTCTGTAAAGAAAAAATAAATTCATGAGACATGGACCAAAGATATACTTTACCTCAGAAAGGTGAGAAAACGAATGTATGATCAATTCATAGCAAGGATTAACTTGAAACCTGAAGAAAAATGAGAAGTTGAAATTTTCAGCACGTCAGGACTAAACCATTTATAATTAGTTGAGTTAGTTTTCAGGAAATCCTCCAAGTCTTCTGGTGGTTCAGAAAAGGAAGATAAACTGCCTTTAGCTCTCTCATCCACAAAACAAGGGATCTCGCTTTTTGATGGATCATTTCCTTTTGTGCTTAAACTTTGATATGGGGAGCGATCGGGTAAGTTCATCACCCATTGCACTACAGACATGTTATGTACACATGGGGTTTGCGAAATCCTTGGAGTCGTTCGGAGCAATGGCCAACCAAGCCCCCGCTCGGAATGCTCCATCTTCATTGGAGGATCTGGTTTGGAACAATTTCTTTTACTTTCAAGGACAACTCCATGAACTTCATCCTTCAAGTCTTCACTACCAACCCCATACGAAACAGATTTCTCAGTCTCAGAGCCATCAAAATCAGATTGACTAGCCTGACTAAAACTTGGTTTTGGGTCTAGGTTCAAGCCTGCCGCATTACAGTCAAATATATAACTCTACTTTTTCTTTTTTCCTTTTTCAGGAAAAAAAAAAAAAAAAAAATCAATCTACCAATGAATGGTCTTATAGAGAATACCAAACCTGGTAGTTGATCATTGGTAAATCTTCTGAAGATAATTTTGCCATTGTTGAGAGCCAAGACATCGGTGGTTGGAGGCAGTCGCTTAACAAAGTATCTAGTTGTTGAAGACCAACCCCTGCAAATGGTTTCTATTAAGACCAAATAACAAAACAAAAAAGAGGCAACTACCTAATGACTTGACTTTTCAGTGGCTTCCCTACCCAAGATTAGATGGTTTGCTTGTTCCCAAAACCACAGCCCCGGCTGCATAGCTTTTTGCCTGTCTGACCAGAGTCTTCTTAACCGAACTTCCAGTCAATATGAGAGCAACAAGAGCTACCTAATACCCAAATCCAAAGATAATAACCATTACAAAAAATTTCAATTCATCCATTGCATCCATAAAGGGCAACAAATTCCAAACCGAACCTTGTTTACATCACAAAGGCTTTTGTATCCTTCTAAGAATTCATCAAATAAGGGCTTATCTTTTGATGCACGGTCTGTTGGACAGGAGGGAAAAATCATATTCCGAAACTATACATCATAAAAGTAACCATCCCATGTAAAAGAGTTGAAACCAAAGATTGAGGATTGAAGAAAGAAAGAAAGAAAACGCACCAGAACTTTGACAAACATGGATTACAATGACACAATCCCCAGGATCAGCAACTTTAACAATCGCCCAATTGAGCAGGTCTCTACTATCCCCATTTATCCTAATCCCCACTAACACATTCTTCTTCTTCTTCTTCTTTTCCTTTTCAATAGCCTCAGAATCGTCCTGATCAACTGTCATTTCGTTTCCTCCAAATCAATCTCCTATAATCTCCAAAACCCCACAGATTTTGAATCTTCTTCAATTTGCAGGGCTTCAGCAGGTAACCTCTGATTAAGAGACTCCCCACTTTTTAAACCCTCCACCATTTCACTCTCTACCACCAAAATCAATCCACAAAAGATTCAGAAACCTAATTCCACCCATGAAAAAAAAAAAAAAAAAAAAAAAAAAAAAAAAAAAAAAAAAAAAAAAAAAAGCATACAACTTGTATGCAGACTGCGAGTATTTAAAAACAAGCAGCAACCCATTAACGCATCAAAAAGCAACCATTAAACAAGAAATCAAAACCCCACTACTTTAAAAAAGGAAAAGAAAAAACCCAAATGAGAAATTACGACAATAATTTCAATTAGAATACTCAAATAAAGCAGAAGATAAATGCTAGCCGACAAATGGGTTGTACCTAAAACTTGTAGCGGTTCGTCGTCCAAACTCAGCATGTTTTTAAATACCTATTTAGCGGATTAATCAAATCGAACCCCTTAAATAAACCTACTGCGACCAAATAATGGGAAGAATCAGAGAAACGATAAGGAAATTTGAAAAGGAAGGAAAAATAGGGCAGAAAAATTGTCGTAAAAGACAATAATTTTGGGTAGGGTGACGTCAAACATGGATGAAAGAAAAGGGGTTTGAGTGATTTTTTGTATAAATTAGTTGAGGAAAGGAAAAGGGAAGAAGAAGAAGAAGATGGAGTTAGGGAAAAGGAAATGTCGGCAAGAGAGAGAAACAGAGAGAGTTGCAGAGAATTTTTGAAGGAAGTGAAAAAGAAGATGGGTATTATGATTTTGTTTTCTTGATTCCTTGCAATTTTTTATTTTTATTTTAATTTTTTGACGACAGTTAAAAGGGAAACCGGAAGTTTTCGCGGGAAACCTATGGTATCCGGTAGTTTTGCGTGGTTAGCTAAAAGCGGACTTCAAGTTTCACCGGCTGTTGCGGGTTGCCATACCTGACCGTTGCCCGTACTACATGCAAACAAGATCGTCAAGGAAAAGTGTGCGTGTTTTTTTTTTATTATTTTTTTAAAAAAAATGATTTTACTGGATTTTTAAAATGAAATATTGTTTTAAATAACAAAACTACTTAAAATATTTTCAAATATAGCAAAATACCACAATCTTCAATGATAAACATTGATAGATGTCTATTAGTATCTATTAGTGATAAATGATAAAGTGTCTATCATTGATAGATAGTAACATTTTGTTATATTTATAAAAAAAAAAAATTGCTCATTTTTCTACATTTAAAAACTTCAATTTTTAAAAGTAATTTAATAATTATGGAATAAATCACAAAAAAAGTTTGTTTAACTAAAATAAAAAATCCAATCACATAACCGAAATGAGTATAGTCCAACTGATATAAAACTTGTGAAATCGACCTCAAGGTTAAAGTTTTGATTTCCACTCTATGTATTGTCAACAAAAAAATTCTTAGCATATAAGCAGCCAAAAGATATAGTACGACTCTATAAACTTTCGTTTTTGTGGCTATTTAGTTTCCGAACATTAAAAAGTATCTAGTAGGTATTTGAACTTTTAAGACTATGTATATTTGATCCCGAATTTTTAAAAATGACTAATAAATTTTAAAAAAAAATTAGATTTGACGATTTTACTAGATATAGAATTGAAATTTTTGATGATCCTTCATACACGAAGTTGAAAATTTAAGAGCTAAACCTACAATCTATGAAGCACAGACACAGATATGGTTACACGATATGGATATGATCAGATACGACGATTCGTCAGTTTCTAAAAAACTAAGCTATGTCGTCTATGGATACGTCATTTTTTTAATATATATTTCTAAAAAAACGAGGATACTGATATATTGAAGTTACATTTTCTTTTTCTTAAAAAAATATAGGATATGGATAAATTTAGTATACAAGTTAATAAAAATAACATAAAATAGAATACAAACACTAAAATACAATACAAAAAAACAACATTTAAGATATTGAAGTACAATAGTTAATAAAATGCAATAAAAAAATGACTCATATACAAAGAAGAAGAAGAAGATTAAAGGGAGAAGTATGAAGATAAACAAATAACTTCTTCATTGAATTGTTGAAGATATCCAAATGGTTTATATTTTGGTGGACTTTGTAGGGACTCAAATGTGAAGATGAAGATTAGATGATTCTAGAATTTGGTCTTTTATTTATTTTTTTCCTTTTAGTTTTGAACTCGAGTAGTGAGTTTTTTTAAATATGTTGTCTAGTTTTAGATTGGAAAAGATTAGATGAGTTGCTTGTCTTTTTTCTTTAAAAAAAATGTACGTGTAAAAATAGATACATTAAATCGCGTGTCAGATACGTATCTGTGAAGTACTGGAGGTATCGGTATCTGATACGTGTCTGCTACAGATTCTTTGTCTCCCATGAAGTATTTGTGCTTCATAACCTATAATTTAACGTTTAATGACTTATCAAACTACTCCAATGTATTTATTTAATTGTAATTGTGAATCTTAATAAAACAAATTGATGCAATGAATTTGGATATTAGGCAAATTCATGGTTGAAAAAGGAAAATTCATTCCTCAAAGAAGTGCTTTTAAGGGAAAAAATTATATTTAAAAAGATTTAGGAAGCTTCATATTACAATCCTAAAGTTATTGTTTATAGTCTTACATGAAAATAAAATAATTAACTAATTAAATTTAAAATACTAAATAAATACTTATTAATCTAAAATTAACAATTAAAGATACAAATGACCTAACCTTCATCCTACATCACAATTGTTCCACTATTCAAAATTAAATTTGACTTTTTTTTGCTGCAATAAATTTTATTAAATTAAACGTGGGATAAAGCTTCTACTTTTTCTTTTTTTTCTTTTTGTATATTATTTGATTTAATTTTTTAAATTTGAAATTTTAATCTTAAATAAATACTCTATCTTAGGGCCTAGTTTTTTGAAAATGTGTTTTAATGTTGGATTAAGTATTTTTTTTTTTTCTTTTTTTACTTTCTTGACTACCCAATCTTGAATCCATCCATAGCATTAAATATCCATCAAACATGTCGATATTTTTACGTTTTTATGGATTCGATATTAACATGGGAGGTAAATTAATATTTCCATTATATTATAGAAAAATCCATGAAACATTAGAAAAAATAAGCAATAAAATATCACTAATGTAAATATAATATAAATAATAATATGTTAACTGATTTAAAAATCATTAAATGTTTATTTCTTAATTTAAATTTAATTTTTTTAATTTTTTGTTTTTATAATTTTTTTAAAGAATTGCCAATTGATATTAGCATTTTATTGATACTTTCATCTACATTTTTATAAAATTAAGACCTCGATATTTTCATCCACGTTCCATTTTAAAACTAGAGTTTGTGGATTTTTCTTTAGAAATCTAAGTAGTTTATTTGTTACTTTTTGCTCACGGTTGTTCCACTATTCAAAATTAAATTTAAGATTGAAGTAATGAAGTCAATTGTTTTTGGTGGCCCACAATGAAAAACGTTATATTTTTTCCTGACCGGTTATGTAGGAATTTTCTTTAAATACAGTATCCAATAATAGAATTTTAAACTTTCAATTTCAAAGGAGTGTAGTCATATAGATTTTTTAAATGCAATATTAAGGAATAGAAATTTGAACTTTCATTTAAAAAAATGGTAATATATGATAAATGAGTGTCACGTCTGCTTGAATTATAACAATTTTTCATTCGTTTTTCTGCATTTTCTTTGGCTTCCAGGTTCTACTATTTGGCTGTTATTTTTTGCTTTCTCTTTCATAGTTGTTATATTAGACCATTGATACTACGCCATGTGACAAATTATATGTTAATAAATAACGCTACACGACGGGCCATATCCATCGCGAAGGCCGATCGTTTAGTACATTTCTTCTATTGTTTATTCTCTCTACTTATCATGTAGCTAATTGTCTCTATCGTTGACATCTTATCTTGTACTCTCCATCTTGTACACTCTTGACCTATCGTGTAGCGTCTTCTCTCTATTGCTTACACGCTCAACCCAGTCGTGCAGTCTCCTACCCTATCGTCTACACCTGTCGTGTAGACATTTTCCTCGGTCGTTTTCTAAGATACTTTGACAACGATCATTACCTTTGGCTTCTCTATCGTTTCATGGTATCAGAGCTCTTAAAAGCATCCTGCCTTCTTCATTGGCGCAAAGCTCGGAGAACATGCTAGAAGAAAACTCCTTACCGTGATCATCTTGCATACATTCTCGAAGGCCTCGGCAATGAATACAATCCTTTTGTGACTTCCATTCAGAACAGAACCGATCGTCCATCCATCGCTGATGTCCACAGCCTCATTATTGCATATGACTCTCGGCTAGAATCCCAGTCTACTATGGACCAACTCCAACAAATACAAGCCAATGTCGCTCATCTCTCCCTACAACCTCGACGTCCTCACTGGCCTCAAAATTCCATGTCATCTTTCCGACCTCCTCCATCTCTTCAAATTATTCTCCCTAACCCTGTTTTCTCTACTGTGAATGCTACTGATTATACAGCTCATAGAACACCTACCCGAGCTCAACGACCACCCACCCATCAACCATCTCACTCTTCCAATGGCCACAATGTCAAATTTGCAATAATTTTGGCCATACAGCATTATTTTGCTACAACATTGATAATCCTAAATACAAAACCATTCAACATCCACAAGCCCATTTTGCTCAAGCAACACCAACCCCAACTCAACCATTATCCTATATCACTACTCCCCCTGCTCCAAAATCAAATCATCCCGATGAAGGCTGGTATATGGATTCTGGAGCTACTCATCACATGACCCCTGACCTGTCCAATATCCAACAGCCTATCCTTTATTATGGTGGTGAACAAGTTGTCATAGCAAATGGTAAGTCCCTTCTCATCTCTCACATTGGTTCCTCCTCCTTTCTTTCATCTATATCTCATACTCTGATTTATCTTCACTTTGTTCTTCATACACCTTCAATATCTTGAAATCCAATTAGCATCGATTGTTTATGTTATGATAATAATGCTTACGTTGAGTTTTTCCATGACTCCTTTGTTGTGAAGGACCTTCAAACCAAGAGTCCACTCCTCCGGGGTACACTTGATCGTGGCTTATACAAGCTCTTTATCACTCCATCTGCTACACGATCATTCACTTCCTCTTCTCATCTAACTACCTTCATATCAGCAATCACATACTTCTCTTTTTGGCATCGTCATTTAGGACACCTTTCCCCTCCAGTAGTTCAATCTGGTTTGTCAAAATGCAAACTGAAGTACAAAAATAATACTGATGTATCAATTTGTGAACACTGTCAAATGACCAAGAGCCATCATTTACCTTTTCAATCTTCCAATTCTCGTCCACCCTCTCCCTTTGATATAGTGTATGCCGATGTATGGGGTCCTTCCCTATCAATTCAATAAATGGAGATAGATATTTCTTGTTATTTATCGATACTTTCTCCCGTTTTACTTGGATGTATACAATGACAGCAATATCTGAAGTTCTCCCCTATTTTTTTAAGTTTCAAGCAATGATTTCAAACCAATTTTCCACCACCATTAAATCAATCCAAACTAATGGAGGAGAGGAGTTCAAAGCTCTCTCACCTATACTAGACAAACTTGTCATAATCTACAGCTTATCTTATCCTTACACACCTCAACAAAATGGCACTGTCGAACGAAAGAACAAGCATGTCGTTGAAGTCGATTTAGCCATGCTTGCCCACTCCTCTGTTCCACATACCTTCTGGCCTTTTTCCTTCCATACTGCCATTTACCTTATCAACCGGCTACCTACACCTCTCCTTGCAAACAAGTCCCCCTATGAAATCTTATTCTCTAAACCTCCTGATTACTAACTTCTTAAAGTATTCGGCTGCACATGCTTTCCATTCCTTCGGTCGTTCAATGACAATAAACTCCAATACAGGTCTCACCCGTGCGTATTCTTAGGCTACTCCTCCTTGCATAAAGGATATCTTTGTCTCCATCGCACAACAGGTCACATTTATGTCTCCAGGCATGTCATTTTCCTACCTTCCCTTTCCATCCCCCCAACTCACACCTGACCCTACACCACTCAACCAACCCACTCCCCATCTTCCCCAATCACCTGCATCATCAACCAATCCACCAGCTTCCCTTATTCCCTCTCCCTCACCACCACCTACCTCTACTCTCCCAACTCTCGTTGCTTCCCTACACCTCAACCTTCATATCACCTCAAAACCACCACCATCCCTACCCCTCACAACCAATAACCACCCTATGATTACACAGTCAAAAATAGACATTTTTAAACTAAAGGCTTGGCTGTCCGAGGTTACTGACTTGGACAACATAAAACCACGATCCTACAAGGAAGCACTCCTTTATCCAAGATGAAAACAAGCAATGCTTGAGGAATATAAAGCCCTCATGAGAAATAATACATGGTCTCTCACACCTCTGCCCCAGGATCGCAAGGTAATTGGCAGCAAATGGGTGCTCAGACTCAAACAAACTCCATCAGATGAGATTGCTCATTACAAGGCTCGTTTGGTGCTCAAGGTTCAACCAAGATTATGGCATCGATTACTATGAGACCTTCAGTCCAGTTGTCAAGCCTACTACCATTCGGCTTGTTCTATCCATTGCTCTGTCTCACAACTGAATCATTCGGCAACTTGACGTACACAATGCATTCCTTAATGGCGACTTATCTGAGGAAGTATACATCAAGCAACCACCTAGTTTCATAAGTGATCAACATCCTGATCATGTGTTACTTCTGGACAAGGCATTGTATGGCCTCAAGTAGAGGTCTTTCGCGTATGGTTCTCGAAGCTCAGTACCTGTCTGATGCAATGGGGCTTCTCCAATGTGAAATCTGATACATCTATGTTCATTTTCTGCAACTCACATACTTTAATTATATTTCTCATTTATGTTGATGACATTATTGTAACAGGCAATAGTTCTGCAACCATTCAACACTTCATTACTTGTTTAAACCCTCAATTTGCACTTAAAGATCTAAGTGATCTATCCTTTTTTCTTGGCATTCAGGTGGCTCGCACATCAGATCAATTACATTTGTCTCAGTCCAAGTACATTCATAGCCTACTTGAACATGCACAACTCACTGACTGCAAGCCCATTCACTCTCCAAGGCACCTCGTTGTCCCTCACCGATGGACAATCACTAGACAACCCCTCTGAATACAGAAGCTTAGTCAGTGCCCTCCAATATTGTACGCTGACCATACTAGACATCAGTTTCAGTGTCAATAAGCTCTGTCAGTTCATGCACGACCCAACAACTTCACATCTTCAAGCAGCCAAACGCCTCCTTCGGTATCTCAAAGGCATGGAAAATCATGGTATTCTTTTAACCAAGTCCCCTGTTTTGGCCTTAACTTGCTACACAGATGCCGATTGGGCCAGCTGTCCAGATGTCAAACGAAGCACGAGTGGATCCTATGTCTTTCTTGGTTCTAGTTTTATCTCATGAAGCTTCTCCAAGTAAAAGGTAGTCTCTCGATCTAACGTCGAATCAAAATATCATGGCATGTCCAATGTTGCCACTAAGGTACTATGGATCCAATCAGTTCTCACTAAAATTGGTGTCAATCGTATCTCCACCTCTCTACTGCTCTGTGACAACCTCAGTGCCACATACATGGCCGCCAATGCTGTGCTTTACAACCAGACAAAGCATCTTAAGATTGATCTTCACTTCCTCAAAGAAAAGGTTGCTTCCAAACAGTTTTCAGTCAGATTCCTCCCCTCTGAGGATCAGCTGGCCGATATCATGACAAAAGCCTTACCAAGTCCTCGCTTTCTCAGTTTGAAGACCAAGCTTACAGACGTGGCAGCTCCTCGTTCGCTTGCGGGGGGATGATAAATGATTATTATGTCTGCTGGAATTATAACAATTTTTCATTCGTTTTTCTGCATTTTCTTCAGCTTTCAGGTTCCACTATTTGGCTGTTATTTTATGTTTTCTCTTTCATGGTTGTTATATTAGACCATTGATACTATGCCATGTGGCAAATTATATGTTAATAAATAGCGCTACACGACGGGCCATATCCATCGTGAAGGCCGATCTTTTAATACATTTCTTCTATCATTTATTCTCTACTTATCGTGTAGCTAATTGTCTCTATCGTTTACATCCTATCGTGTACTTTTTATCATGTACACTCTCGACCTATCGTGTAGTGTCTTCTCTCTATCGCTTACACGCTCAATCCAGTCATGCAGTCTCCTACCCTATCGTCTACACTCTCACCCCTGTCGTGTAGACACTTGCCTCTGTCGTTTAGATACTTGACAACGATCATTTAGTCTTTTGACAACGATCGTTTAGCCTTCACTTCTCTACCATTTACAGTATATGTCATGTCAACTACCTATGAATTATAGATACAGATACGAGATATGGATCGATAAGATACGACGATTTATCAATTTCTAGAAAACTAAGATATTGATATATTAAAGATACGTTTCTTTTTCTTAAAAAAAAATATAGGATATAGATAAATTTTACATACAAGTTAATGACAATATATATACAAATACTAAAACACAATACAAAAGTAACATCTAAAACGCTGAAGTACAAAAGTCAATAACATGCAATAGAAAAGTGATTCATATTGATCAGAGAAGAAAAAGAAGAAGAATAGAGGAATAAGTATGAAGATAAAAGAATAACTTCTTCGTTAAATTGTTAAAGATATTCAAGTGGGTTATATTTTGATGGATATTATAAGACTCAAATGTGAAGATGAAGATTAGATGATTCTAGGGTTCAAATATTTTTTTTTCTTTTAGTTTTGGACTCGAGTAATGAGCTTTTTAAATACTCTACATAGGAAAGATTAGATGAGTTGCTGGTCCCTTTCTTTAAAAAAAAGGTAAGCATAAGAATAGATACGTCAAATCGTATGTTAGATACTCTGGGAAGTATCTGGAAGTATATATGTGTCTGATACGGATTATTTGCCTCACATCAAGTATATGTGCTTCATAGTCAACTACCATATGCTATAACTTTGATAGTATTGTAAGATTTATAAGTGAATAAGATTTTTAGAAATATATTAAAAAAATTATTAGATAATTTAAGATTTCATTTTAAACCCAATTAACAATGAGATGAGTAGTCTATCATTATTAAAATTGTGAGATCTCATAATTTTTCAAATATGAGATCTTCGACATACTCTCTAAGATGGTATCTTTTTTAGTTTATCATTCTTGGATTGGATCTTCTTTTTTCTTTTCTTTTCTTTTCTTTTTTTTTATGGAATCTTCATTAGTCATTTGGGTTTCATAGTCTGTGATACCATATTAGATAACATAGATTCTATTTCAAAACCAATTAATAATAAAAGTAACCTAACAATCTTATTAAGATTTGTAAAGTCTCTTAATTCTATTTATCATGGGATTTTCAAGAAAATAAAATAATGAAACTTAGAGCCTAGAAGAAAGGTAAAATTAGAATAATATTGTGGTTTTTAAAAGTATTTAGAAAAATGTTGTTGTTTCAAAACAATTTAGAAAAATATAGTAGTTTTTTTTAAAAAAAATTTAGTAGGTCAAGTTTTTAAAACTCAACAAAGGAGGACAAGTCTTCAAAACTCGACAAGGCTAAGTCGAGTTTTGAAGACTCGAGTTCCATCCCTATTTTTTTTTTTAATATTCCACCTCCCTTTTTTATTTTATTATTTATTATATTCCACCTCACTCACTTTGTTATTATTTTTTTATCACCATTTTCTTAACTTAACTCTAAGAAATATCATAGAAAATAATATCTCATTCACGTTTTCTACCATAATTTAAAAATAATAAAGTGTAAATTTAAATATTCATATTATTACAACTATTATCTCATTTATATAAAAATAATTAAAAAAAAATTAGCGTGTCCCACAAGGTGGACGTCGTCGATTCCGGGTTGGTTGTTATCGTTGACTTTGAACTTGAGGTTGCTTTGATTCCTCCTGATGTTGCTCTGGTACCTCTACAAGCGCTTCATAATATAAATATTCATTGTGCTCTCCATGACCACGACCATGTACATGCACGTATGAAGACGATGGACCAGCCTCCGAATCATCATATCCTAAACCAAATGCTGGAATCATCATCATCGGACTAACATAATCAGTTTGGCTCTATGTCTACATCATAAGGGGCAATTCTTCCACATTATGGTCAACCTCATTGAACTCATCTTCTTCTTCTTGAACAGGTCCTCTACATCTAGAAGCTGGTGGAGGAATAATAGGTATATCGTACATATAATGTATCTCTTCCATATAGCTTTAGTTATCACTGCATATAGTAAGAACCTGGTTCGGATCATTCGCGACATCACAGAATCTACTATTTTTCAATCTCTATGATTATCAAACAATTAGAAAATATTTTAAATAAATTTAAATTTAAAATAATTAGATAATATTCATTTATTTACCAGATGACNAATCTCTATGATTATCAAACAATTAGAAAATATTTTAAATAAATTTAAATTTAAAATAATTAGATAATATTCATTTATTTACCAGATGACCCGCAGATGCTCCCGGACGAGTAATGTAACGCCTTGTGATATTTTTATACTAGTTGATGTAGTTTTGAATGACATCCTTGTCAAACTGCTCAATAAAAACCCTCACTACAATAAACCTTGCACGATAGTGCCATTGCACTACCAAATGTACAACTTTTTCGGACCAATCTCTAGTTCTTAAGTCAATGTCATGTAGTAGGGGTTCAATATTATAAGGTGATGGGACATTCTGTTAAAAACCGATGTCTCATCACCCTTTCAGGAAGATGCCACTCACCAATGTGAAAACATATGATAGGACTTATCGTCCATCATATGTTTTGACCATTTGTATAGAAATTGGGCAAATTGTGCATAACAAGTTTATAAGGCTCCCAAATAATCTGAAACACAAAATATTATATTGAAAAATATTAAAGACAAATACAATAAAAATCTATATAAAATAATCAATTTGGTTAAGTATTAATATACCTGATCAGGTTGAAGCAAATCAAACATGTATTTATACTGGCTGACTACATGTGTAGTTGTTCTAATCATACAAAATTTGTCTCTCCACCTAAATTTTTAAATTGATAATTTAGATTCTGAATTAACTAGATCAGTCATATAAAAATTAAATTGAATTAAAATAACATACCGAGAACCATAGGCTCGTTCGGCTAAATGAGCATCATTTACATGTTGTAGCTGTGGAGCCATTGTTGGAAATCGCTCTCAAGCCCATAGTTACAAAAGTATCAGAGGCCCAGCTATCTCGCGAACTTCAGGTTTTGTTACTTTGCACAATTGTCTATACAACCATGCCAAACATGTTCCACCCCAAGAATACCAACCCGCATCATACCGTATCATAGAGGTTAGCTAACAATGGTAGGAGCATCAAGTGAACAAAATGACTTGATTTGTCAGAAAACAGACATCCACTCATCATTTGTAGTATATATGCTCGTGCATATCTCATGACAGTGAACAACTGTCTCTCGACTTCTGCAAGATATTTCGCCAGTGTTACGATCTTGTCATACAATGGTTGATCGATGAATGGATTGGTTGTATAAAACATCGAGATCAATAGGTCATGGATTTAAAGCCATGATCTAAAAGAAAAAAAATATTTATTTCTCAACTAAATAATGTACAACTTAATTAAAAGAATAATGTACAACTTTATAAATTGTAATAAAAAATTAAATATACAATAAAAGTGTCATCTATACAAATGAAATAGTTTTACAAGATAAAAAGTATTAATAATAAAAATCTCTAACTGTCTAGAGCCTGTCTTAATAACGAAGGACACTTCCTTCGATTAGGACCTAATTGATTACAAAACCCACATCGTAGTCGAGTGTTTGGTTCTAACCAATCCGTCTTGTTATGGTAATATGAACTCTTTGATCTACCAGGTTTTCTCAACAACGATGAGTCAGCATGTAAAACGGGCATATTAGGATGCATAATCCAGTAATCTTCATGCGGTACAGGTTAAAATTAAGAGTAACATCCAGCATACGTTGACAATTTATAATAGTTCTCAATAAAATCGTCGTAGTTCATGTTAAAATGTGAGCAAACTACCATAAAATACGAGCATGGAATGTCAAACGCTTGCCACTTGTTTCATGAACAGTACCGCTCGGACCCGTTTAGTCTCAATATTTGAGCATTTTCTCCTTTAGTATTGAGGCTGTGACGTTCGGTCTTCACATGAAACACACCTTCATATCGATTGTATGATTGTACTTCATGTTTACTAGATCTTGCAGCCTATTTATTAATTTTTTTCATGTGCATACCTGATTTTTTACTCCACTTAGTATTATAAATATGCTTGAAACAAATTGTTAATCACACACACACACACATATATATATATATATAATTACCATGTGTATTTATCTTGACGCTCCAAAGCCGCTCTTATTTCTTCTCTTCTTTTTTCGAAATAATTTATGCACTTGAAGAATGTTATTTGAGCAAGAGCATTATCGACAACATTTGAGCTCCTTGAGAACGACATCTATGCACTCTGATAGATTTTTCGTCATCCACCTGTATCTGAACCCTTCGTCATGTGCTTGAGTCCATTACTCTATACCAATGTTGTCCAAAAAAAAAAAACTCAGACAAATCTGATTTATTCCTTTGATGTCCTCAATGGCTTTGTTAAACTTTTGAATTTGAAATTGACACCCGACACGATAAACATAATTTTTTAATGTGTTAAATTTGTATTTTTTATTAAAATTGCTGATGATATGTCGTAAGCAAAAACGATGGTGACATTTTAGTCTCATACAACCATTTGCTTGATTGTTCAATACTGCGATGATGCCAACATGTCAATCTGAAATTAAACACACCTCTTCGTGTGTTACAATTTCTCTTTAAATATTTCAGGAACCATCCTTATGAGTATGCAGACTTCTCATCTGCAATGGCGAATGCAAGTGGAAGACGATGCCCGTTCGAATCAACTGATGTAGCATCAGTAACTTTCCTCGATATTTGTCATACAAGTTGGTATCATCTATCTGAAGTATCGGCCGTTATTTATTAAAAGCTTCTATACAAGGACCAACGCCCAAAATAGATGTTAGGATAACATAATTTTCATTAAGCGTTTCTTTCACTCTCCACTCTACACGTGTTCCGAGATTGATCTGCTTAACCATATAGAGCCACCTGGGTAAAAATTTGTATGATTCATCCTAGTCACCAAACACTTTAGCCAACGTTTTTCTTTTTCCCTTCCACACCCTATCGTAAGGAACATTATATCCAAATTTTGATTTTATGTCGGAATGTAGTTGTGCCACGCTGATAGATGGTTTTTCTCTTACGGCATCACAAAACTCTAGTACAATCATTGATGAATCCAACTGCACATTACTTTGACTCAGTTTTGAATAAAAACATGTATGTTGCTCAACATATTTAGTGATCTTGAACAAGTCATGCGATTTTTTCTTTATTGCACAACGTCTCCATTTGCAACCTTCTTCCCACTTCTTACACCGAATTGCCCAATCATTTGTGTCGATTCCACAACCTTATATGGTGTGTGACATTTAATAGCAAAACATTTGACCGCGTGTTGTAGCATTTTTTTGTCTTGACAAATCATCCCCTTATACAATTGGGTATTGTCAACATCCACAGGCTACAATTGGGTTGTGTTCTCGAATGCTATCTAGTACATTCATATCCAAATCGTTGAATGTATCTGAAAGTAACTCGTGTTCACGACCATCAAAATTCAACTTTCAAATTCATCATCCGTTTCTATTCTAAAATCTTTGTACTTATTGTTAGCCGCCATATCTTCATCATCACATGGCGATGCAACTAATTCCGAATCAGGATCAATACATTGAGTTGGATCTTCAAACTGACTAAAGAGTGCATTCAAGTTTATATCCAACCCTATCCTACTTACATTTACATACAAATACACTAAATTCGGGAATGACATCACAATTGAGAACATCAAGTTCATAGCTTGTGCATTCGAAATAGTAAATGGCATAAACCTTATTGATCCTGATGGTTCTAGATTAAGATGTCTATATATTATTTCTAACTGATTTATTCTCATATTTACACTAAGTGACATCCCTACCATTTCAATGAATTGTTCAAATACAATTCCACTATTCACATTTATACTAAAACCCCCACATGGTGGTTGGTCATAATCAACTATATCAATACCATCAATCATATTACCATTTGTAAACCACATAAATCCCAAATATTTGTCAGTTATTTTCTAAAAAAAAAAACCAACCAATACATTACTAATTGTTTTACTAATTATCAAACTAAAACAAAAATAAAAAATGATAAAAAAAAAAATCAAATATCATAAGATATATATTAAAAAATCACAATAAACTATAAAAAAATTTTAAATACAAACATCAACTTTTTAAACATAACAATAAGCTAAACTTTTTTAAACTATTTTTTCAAAGTTAATACTAAAAAAAAATCAAATATCGTAAGAAATGTATTTAAAAAAATCACATAATTTTATATTAAACTAAAATTAAAAAAGTTTTTAAACTATAAACATCAATTTTTTAAACATAACAATAAAGTAAACTTTTTAAAACTATTTTTTCAAATTTAATACTAAAAAAATCAAATATCATAAGAAATATATTAAAAAAATCACAACAATTTTGTGCTAAACTAAAAATAAAAAGTTTTTAAACATAAACATCAACTTTTTAAAACATAACAATAAACTAAACTTTTTAAAATTATTTTTTCAAATTTAATACTAAAAAAATCAAATATGATAAGAAATATATTAAAAAATTACAATAATTTTGTATTAAACTAAAAATACTGAAGTTTTTAAACTATAAACATCAACTTTTTAAACATAACAATAAACTAAACATTTTAAAACTATTTTTTTAAATTAATACTTAAAAAACAAATATCATAAGAAATATATTTAAAAAAACTACAATAATTTTGTATTGAACTAAAAATACTGAAGTTTTTAAATTATAAACATCAACTTTTTAAACATAACAATAAAATAAACATTTTAAAACTATTTTTTCAAATTTAATACTTAAAAAATCAAATATTATAAGAAATATATTTAAAAAAATCACAATAATTTTGTATTGAACTAAAAATAAAAATGTTTTTAAACGATAAACATCAATATTTTAAACATAATAATAAACTAAACTTTTTAAAACTATTTTTTCAAATTTAATACTTAAAAAATCAAATATCATAAGAAATATATTTTAAAAAATCACAATAATTTTGTATTGAACTTAAAATAAAAAAGTTTTTAAACGATAAACATCAATATTTTAAACATAACAATAAAATAAACTTTTTAAAATTATTTTTTCAAGTTTAGTACTTAAAAAATCAAATATCATAGGAAATATATTTAAAAAAATCACAATAATTTTATATTAAATTAAAAATACTAAAGTTTTTAAACTATAAACATCAACTTTTTAAACATAACAATCAACTAAACTTTTTAAAATTAATTTTTCAAAGTTAATACTAAAAAATCAAATATCATCGTAAATATATTTTTAAAAAATCACAATAATTTTGTATTAAACTAAAAATACTAAAATTTTTAAACTATAAACATTAACTTTTTAAATATGACAATAAACTATACTTAAATACAAACAAAAATATAAACAAAATATTAAAAATATTAAAAACTAATAAAAAAAACTTTAAACATCAAACTTAAATACTAAAACAATCGAATATTATAAAAATATATATTTAATAACAAAAAAATGGTATGAAATAACAAAAACAACTACTAAATTTTTTTAAATGCACTAATACTAAAAGAATAACACTAATACTAATAAAATCTAATATTATTTAAAATGCAAATAAAAAAAATTAACATGGTAGGTCTAACATAATAAAAATAAGATTAGTAAAATATATAGAGAAAAAACTACTAACATCAATATGTAAATATTCTTGAATTCAACCACTACTAAAATATTAACATGATAGATCTAGTAAATATAAAAAAAACTAGTAATAAATAAAAAGTAAATTCACAAATTCAATAGTAGTTTTACTTTTTTCCTCAAAGTGACAATGGTCCCTCTTTTCTTTGTTATTTGTTATCTGGCAACAAAAACTACGAAAAAATAAAATATTATGAGAATATGGATCTATAACTTATTTTAAATTTCTTTTAAGAAAAACTAGGAATTTTGTTGAGTGAACGTTACCTCTTTTCTGTTATTTGTTTCCCAAAGAACAACAAAAACTATAAAAAGAATATAATGGTATGAGAATAGGAACAAAATTTACAATTATTTTTAAAAAAATTGGAATTTTGTATAGTAAATATACAAACCTCACAATTTGATGGACGAATGTGAGGAAGAAGAAGATTTAGAACCAAAAAGAGAGAATGGTTTTTTTATAAGTTTTCGAAAGAGAAGAGAAATAGGTAGAGAGCAAACTTTTGAGAAGGTTTCGAAGAAGAAGAAGATGGGCAGAATGTCACGATCATACTTGTCCAGGGTGTGTTGCCCATGGTCGTATGACCGCCTCCATCTCTTTTTACTATGCTTTCATCTTATGTATTTCCTTTTGCTAGGTAGTTAGGTTTATATGTACTTTTCTTAGTGAGTGACCGCTCGCCCATTTCCATATGCAAGGGTGGCGGATGTGTTTGTGTTCAGAATGTACTATATGGAGATAAGACTAACCATCACTTCCCCATACCCAGAGTATTATGTTATAAAGTTGTTGTTATTACTTATTGCTTTCTAGCCTACTACAATATTTCTCTTCTCTATTCTTACAATCAAACTGTTTGCGAAAACCTTTTCTCCAAACCCGTTTTATAAAACCGTTTTCTCTAAAAACGGGGGTGGAGGTTGCAAGAGGCACCCGGTGTGTTATTGGCTGTTCATATTTGAATTGGCTGACTTATTCGTGAGCGGGAACAAGTGCCGCATAATCACTAAGTGAAGCTTCAGAAAGTGTGATTGTGACATAGAGCAACGAAGGCAGAGGAAAATTGTGATTTGAGAAGCTGAAGGTGGGGTTTGAAAGGTTGTAGGTCAAGCCCACGGATTAATATGCATGTAGTGCAACATTGGGAATTAAAGGCGAGCATTGGGAAGATTAAAAGCGATTAAAAGCGATTGACGGATGGGATGGTTCGGGCAGTGTGTCGAGTTTTCAACACTTGACATGCAGGGGAGCGAAGAATGTCGAGGGTTTGACCCTCGACTTATGCTTTAATTTTTTTTAGGTCAAGGGTTCAACCCTCGGCATCATTTTTTAATCTTTGTTTCCCACCTCGAAATCCTAAAACAACCACAAATCTCTAAGGGGTTTTTTAGGGCGCTGAGATGATATAGGATGTGGGAGTTCTGATGTTTGGAGAGTTCTGATATCTGGGGAGTTCTGATCGAGTATGTTCAAACACTGAGATGATATACGATACACGGAAGGAAAATGACTGTGAGATATGAAACACGTTCCGAAAATAGGCCCACAAACAATTAACAATTAAAATCGGTGAGATAGGATAATAGGCTTCCAAACACTGAGATGATATAGGATGTGGGGATATACCATCTCATTTTGGATCCTCAAAGAGCCCTTTAAATACTTTAAAAACAACCCTATTTTACTAATTAATTTTTCAAACTACAATATTTAAATAAAACCTCCTAGGGAAACCTACCTTCTTGAGGAAAGACTTAGAATTCAAATTTACCGAAAGTTGAAGCCTTTTGAGTCAACTTTGTCATAGTGCCTCAAATTAAATTTTTTTTAAAAAAAAAAAATATTTTGAAAAAGAACCTCCAATTAATTTTTCAATAATTGTTAAATGTAATGGAAGATAGAAAAGATGGTCAAAAGTGTATAATACAACCAAATATATGATGCAACACTTTATATAGATTGATTTCTTTCTTTTTTCTTTTCTTTTCTTTTTATTTTTTTTAATAATTTATGTAGACTGGTTGATATAGTTTTGATATGGGTAAATAAAATTCAAACACTTGTCAACAATTGTTGGAGGATCTACACATTTCTTTTATTTTTTGCTTTAATTTTACAAACTAAAACTAATATACTCTAACCACTTGAATATAATTTAAATATAATTTAAGTTAGTAATGAATTCTTAAATCAATATAACACTAAAAAAATTAAGGGATATTGCAAAAAAAAAATAATGACATTAATAAATGGAGGTTTTTTTTTTTTTTTTTGTATTATTTCAATTTTCTTTCTAAAAACCTTGAGTTTTACTTGATAAATCATCATTGAATTTTTGTTCAACTTTATTGAATTGTGAAGAAGAAGGGGATAGTAGAGCTAGGAATTTGACTTTGATTTGATATAAATGTAAATGTAAACTTTATTTGAATGATTGACATGAATATTTTAGTTTCTATTTCCTTTGAGTAAATATAAATNATATATGTATGTATGTATATCATAAAGCAACGGTGTTTACCTAGAATTAGACAAGTTTTCTCTTCTTTACTTTTACCATCAACTTTTGAAATGATAATCAACGCCTTATCCATTAACAATAAGTTAATTGACCTTCTTCTCCATTTTTAGTTAGTCAAAAAGACATTGAAAAGTAAACTTTACTAAAATCAAGCGTGTTAGTATTACACATATTTTATCACCCGAAGATTTGTTTTAATGTATAAATATCAACAAAAATAATACAACATATTACATATGCCTACGGAATTTTTCAAATGATCTATTTGGTACTTTATGATTTTGAAGGATTTCAAATCATAACGAATTCAACCGAATATAATTATTTAACTCAAATAGTTTGAAATCTAAAGTGATTTAAGATTTTGTTTTGTGTAAAAAATAAATAAAATAGTCGGATTTCACACAAATTCATAAGAATTAGAATTGAATTACTTATTTAACCTTTTCGTATCCTAATTTTCATTAACAAAACATAATTAAAAGTTTATATTGGTAAACTTGTTAACTTTCCTTTCCTTTTCAGTTTTCATCCAGACACAAAAATTTAAATAATGCAATATCCAAGTGGGAAATTTTCAAGAGGAAAATATGTATATTTATTTTTCATTTAGGGTTTCTCTTTTATTGAAAATATCTTCAAATTGATGACTTTATGCTCTAGCAAGATTCAAATTGAGATGTTGAAAATAAGGTATATTCCCTCACAAGTATCTTTACAAAATCTTTGTGGGGAAGCAAATTTGGGATAGGTCAATTATAGGACCTACATATTTTCAAATAAACCCTCCTTCCTAGACAAAAGAATTTTTTTTTAAAAAAAAATGGAGGGAGGTAGATACATACATGAATAATGACAACCACTCTTAATTATTAATTTATAAGTCCCACAAGAGTGATGTAAGTATAGAACCCCTACATTGAAATACTTCTAACATTCATTAAAAAGGGGAAGAATCACAATATCACCATAATGCAAAGATGTAAAAAGTCCATCAAAACAATAATTTTATTGAATGAAAATGTCAATGGCAATAATAATTCAATTTATAGAAATCTCATTCCATTTTTATTATTCTCTCTCCGAAGGAGAGAATGAACTCAAGTCATAACAACTACCTCCTTAATTACTACTAAATTATGCTTATTTTAACGATAGGCAAGTGATTGATTCATATAAATAATCGAGATGTGCGCAACTCAATCCACGGGTTCGACATCATCATGAGGGATGAATTAATATTTTCATTCTACCGTAAAAAAATCAACAAAACATAGCAAAATAAGTAACATAGTATCACCAATAAAAATATCATATAAATAATAAATCTATTAACTTGTTTAGAAATCCTAAAATGTTTATTTAAACCCCGTTCAATAACCATTTTGTTTTTTAAAATTAAACCTATGAACACTATTTTTACCTCCGAATTTCTTCTTTTATTATCTACTTTTTACCGATGGTTTAAAAAACTAAGTCAAATTTTGATAATTAAAAAACATAGTTTTCAAAAGATTGTTTTTGTTTTTGAAATTTGACTAAAAATTCAACAATTATATTTAAAAAAAATTCAAATCGTTGTAAGAAATTTAGATGAAATAAACTTAATTTTTAAAAACAAAAACAAAAAACAAAATAGTTATCAAACGAAACCTTATTAATTTAAATTGTTTTTGAATTTTTTTATTTTTAATATTTTTCCAAAAATATTCATCAACATCAACGCTTTATCGATGTTTTCATTGCAATTTTCGTAAAATTAAGATTCGACATCGACATTTTCAAGCCAATATCCAAATGAACCTTTAGAAAGTAGTGAACAAGTACTTGTGTTAAATATGCAATCAAAGATGAACAGAACATTCTGGATTAAAATATAGTTGATCTTAGCATTTTTCAATAACCTTTTGAACAGGAAAAAAAATCATACAAAATGAAGTCCAAATCAGATAATATCCTACATATATGAAGTCCCAATATTACATACAAACTAATGGTAGAAAATCAATTCATATTACAAGCCTATATATATTGTTGAGTCAACATTACTCCCAATCCATAAACTGTTCTTCTACAGTCACCCAACTCTCTGGAAAGATGATTCTAACCAACTGGTATCTGAAAAGCATCCAAGAACATTGCAATATATTGAAGCGGGACGACATACAGAGAGCTACATCGATACTAACTCGAGAATCAATTATGTAAAAGATATCTAAACTCAAACATATACTATCATTATGCATATTACAGACAGATGACTTTTAACCATTTTTTACAGATCATAGCACAGCCCAGAAAGCAGGCAAGCACAGAGGATGAGATCTGCTGCTTGATCATGGGGTTGTGTTGAGGACAATTGTGAAAATATAACTCATATTCATATAGTCATAGTTAGGGGCTAAATGATGGGTAGCTTACTATTATTAGATCTTCAAATTCTAACCGGTCGTGATACGACTAATTTTGCATCATAATATAGAACAAGTCTTCTGCCCCTTTCTCTTCTTTCGCTTCTTCCGCTTTGGAGGCTGGAGAACCACTTTGATTGCTGCGTCGAAAACCGCTTTCACATTCTGCATTCAGATCATAAACGAAAGAGGACTTGTTAAGGAGTGAGGGCCTGGAGAAAGTATAGAAAGAAGAAAGTTGATTCTTCATACTTGCTGTGTTTTCGAACTGCATTCAATGTAAACTGGGGCACCAATGAGTTTTCTCAGTTCCTCCCCCTGCAAGAAGAGTTGAAATCTTAAAATATAGAAAGATGAGAAGAACATAACTAAATCAGACTATAAAAGACGAACAAAACTATGACGCTGGAATAATTTTGTAGTACAGAACTCATAAATATAGGATATATTGCAGGATACCTGGGCTGTGGTAATTGGCACGATCCCTGGGTGTTCAATTAGGTACTGTTTATCTTCTCGAAGATCTACACAAAGCAAGTTAACGCTCATGATTACTGATAATCTCACATCGAAAACACAGAATAATACAATACTTATAAAAATAAAAATAAATAAAGACTACTTTTCCAACGGGTCAATTAAAGATGACGCTTGGGTTTTTTCCAGGTGTACTCTCTAGTATAGAACAAGCTAGTCGACTATGATACTTAATAAGCCAACTCCAGAATAATAACCAAATTTTTATTACATGACGAATAGGATGTTCTGTTGCTTAGGTAAAATAAACTATATCAACTAACACCAAATCTTTAGAATTCAAAGATACAATTGTACAAACTTATACAACAGATCCTATTCAGGTAAGGTTGTTCAACTAACACCATATCTAATTAACAGTATTCTTGTTTCATGTTGTTCATCATGGTGAGTTTTTTCCTTTTTCTTAAAGAAACAGTTTCATCATGGTGAGTTATTTGCATTTAGGAACAATCACCAGCAAACAAATGGGACAAGACAGTTTCAAATGCAACACTTGAAAATTAGAAAGGTAGTGAAGAATATAACCGAGCTTAGTCCCGACAAGAATAACTGGTACACCAGGAGCATAATGCCTTAGTTCAGGAATCCACTGTCATGAGAAAGAAGTATATTAGTTACAATAGCAACCAGAGGCATTAAAACAAAAGAATGAAGGAAAATCATAAGTTCAACCGACAAAGATAAAGCACAGGCTTACTTTTTTGGCGACGTTTTCGTAGCTAGCCCTGCTTATGAGAGAGAATGCTAACAGAAATACATCTGCTCCACGGTAGCTCAAAGGTCTCAATCTATTGTAATCTTCCTGGCCTGATTTATGATTCACGCATCAGAATCTCAGCAAGAAGGCAAGTTAAGTAACAACTTGTTTTGGACATACCAGCAGTATCCCACAACCCTAGGTTGACTGTGCTGCCATCCACAACTACATTTGCACTAAAATTGTCGAAAACAGTTGGCACGTAATCCTGTTTAAGAGTATTCACACCAGTCACCGCAGATGGATAACAATCTCACGAAATTTGTGTATCAATTTCAGAATCTAAAGCATGCAAAACCTTGTCTATATAAAGAGTTACAATCTTAAAATCAGTCGCCTTATTGCACAAATTTTGAAATGGAAGACGAGTGATGCAGATAAATTATCAAGATTTTCTACATTGCAAAACTTTTCCCCCAACTCACACATGCATAGAGACAAATGAAGATCCAATACCGGGCAAAAATACAGTTTTATGGAGGATCAGGAAATGTTTACAGCTGATGCAGATTATTTATTTACGCTTAGAACATCAAAATGTTGGGATCGCCACATGAAAACACAAAGAAAAGTGTACTTTAAAAAGATAACAATTAGTCAAAAAGAGCAAGAAATTGATACACAAACGAAAATGAAACCATAATTCCCTCCCCCTTTTTGTTGGAAGAGGGAAAACCGGGTCAAAAGACCAGAATTTTAGTGATCTCCTCTATTGGGAATCTTCCTGCAACAACTAATAGACTGAATTGAGGCTGAAATTACTCAACAGAACCTACAACTCCAAAAGGTTCATGTTCCACCGAACATGTAGATGGAAATTTTCTTTGCTTCAATTGGTAAAGCATGCAAACAAAAACACAACAGATGCATTTTCCCAAAACCAAGAACACACAGACACCAAAGAGTTTGAGAAAGGCAACTGAAACAAAAAAACAAAGTGCACAAAACACAGTAAAAAAAACAAGCATTCTCAGTCTAAAAAGTGCAGAAACTGAAGTCCATCACTCCCAAAAAAAAAAAAAAAAAAACAACAACAACAACAAACCCCTCTTAGAACTAACTAAATCACCCAAATTTTCTCAGGAACCAAACAAGAAAAAGAACAAAAGAGTTATGTTAAGGCTTGAAGTAGCTCACCGTGGGGAAAGTGTTGCTGGTGTATGAGATAAGCATACAAGTTTTCCCAACAGCACCATCACCAACCGTAACACACTTAATAAACCTGGAAACACTCATTTCTTCCTTCAGAGCTTCGTTCAAAAGTTTCACAATGCAGAATCAGAAACACCAAGAGAAAAAGAGATAATATTGGAGTTGACCCACAAATCTAGGCACATTTACAAAGGGTTACAAAGAAACTGTACCCGTGAAAGAGAGAAGGAGAGTCACAAGGACAAGGGAACTGGGTCTATAAAGAGGGGAAAGAAGAAGCCAGCTCTTGGCCAGCTATCTAACGATAGAGTAAAAATCAGGGTCTGAAAATTGAAATTGAAAGAAACCCTTTTGATTCTACCGATTTGGGTTGAAGAAAAATGGGAAATTTTTACTAGTCAATGAATGTTGAAGGTGAAACTTGTCGCTCTCGGTCTCTCTCAGGCTTGCACCCACTTTTGGGTAACTTCTTTTTCCCCCTTCTTTTGCTTGGACTAGTTTTTCTCAATTTTCAATCTCATCTTTAAAGAAAGGTATTCTCTTTGGTTGTTATTTTCTTCCTTTTGAAGGAAGACACGGGTCACAACCAAAGATTTTGTTTGTGTGTGAAAATGTGGAGTTTCCTTTTTTTTTTTTTTTTTCAATTTACAAAATTATTTTAGAATTGGGTCGGACAAAGAAAAAGGGTCTTTTTACTATTGATTTCGTTTACCAAACTTTCGAATGTCAATTTGAATTCAATTCGAGCCTTATCACAAAAGTAGAGAGAAAAAAGAAGTAAAGAAAATTTGAAGGAAAGACAAAGTGAGTCCACAAAATTTCAAAATGGAAGTGAGATTCCTTGATGGCAAATTCGGTCTCTATGAATCTAATTTATATATATGTGTCTGTCTAAGTTTAATAGATAATTAAATTTTTAATTTTATTTTTAATAGATCAATAAAAGTTAAAAAAAATGTTTAATATAAAGACTATCAAGTGGATGAACAAGTTTAAGGACTTATCAATTTCAAGTTCAATGACTTATTAGATACAAACTTAAATAGTAAAGGATTAAACTTGTAATCTAACATTATTATTACATCTTCATCAATATCTGATTAAAAAATACTTAAATTATACAAAAGAACCCAAAAATTTGAAATGTGTTTTAATTATGCCCTAAACTATTGAAAAGTTACTTTTAAAATTGCTAAAAGGAAAAATCTTATGACAATTAAACTTTCAATATTGTGTTCAATAGGTCAGTGAATTTTTTTGTTAAAAAAAAAATATCTAATACAAAGACCTATTAGATTGAAATTGAAGTTTAAAGACTCATTAATTACTTTTTCAATTTCAAGGACGTATTTGACGTAAATTTGAATGTTTATGGATCAAACTTATAATTTAACCTTAATTTTGTTTCATTTCACTCACATTTGATTAAAAAAGAAAAAAGTTATAGGTACAAAATATCTAATTTTTTTTTTTAAAAAAATGGGTGATAAGAAAGGGGGATCCCACAGCTTGGGATCAAGGTATCAAAGCAACAAAGCACAAGCAAAGACAGGGCAAGAAAACCAAAACAAAGCCAAACAAGATAAGACCAACCAACACAAAAACGCAAACCCGTAAACCACCAGGAAGAAAGGCAGAGAAAAGAACCTAAAATCCCACAAACAAGAGACTACAGCAAAACAGAGAACAACGTGAAGTTCAAAAGGAAAAAACATCCGTACACACACTAGATAAGACCAAGAAGGTCAACCTGCCAGGAAGTAGCACGAGCACGAACTGTAGAGACCATAAGGTGAACCAGAGCAGACACCGACCTCGATCGACCTCCATGCAGGCATTGATTACGCTCCTACTAGATGTAGTATATGGACACACAATAGAAAACACGAAACAACTTACTACGCACCCCCTTACCCGACCCCACTCGACACAACCAACTCAACTCTACATCCCAACCAGCCACTCGATGTGTCGAACCCAGTTGACGCAACACACTAGACCTCATCTTTTTCCCAAATCCACATTAAAAAAATAAATGATCTCACGACTCCACACCTCCCCCACACAGAAGACACCCCCCTCTAATAACACACCCCAACTCCTCAACCAATCCTACATACCCAACCTGTCCCTCACTGCTAACCACGCACAAAAGAAGTGACGCGGGACACCACCCCCCGCCCACAAAATACCAGCCCAAGACACCCTAGGACGACGATGACGTATACTCTCCCAAGCACTAGCGATAGAAAACCGACCACTAGCATCCGAGGCAGAGGGAGTCGCATTGTGTGTTAAAGGTAGATCTTTCAAAAGGCAATTGATTCGGTGATAATGAAGATTTTCTATTTGGTGTGTTGTTGGCTATATAGGTACGCGCCCTTCAGTTTGTTAGTTGGATGAGGGCCTTGTGTTTACTTCACCTAAGTTCTCTTTGATGATTAATGGCTCCCTTGAAGGTTTTTTCCTGGTAGGAAGGGGTTGAGGCTGGGGGATCTGTTGTTCTCTTTTTTGTTTATTGTGTTGGGAGTCTTGTCTAGGTCGTTGAATAAACCTCTTGTATGGCTAGGTTCCATAATTGTATGTGAGCGGTTGGGCCTAACTCATGGTTTGCAAACAATTTGTTGATTTTCTGTGCAGCTGAGAGGGATTCTTTGGAGTTTGTGAGGCAGAGGTATCGACAGAGTTTGCAGAGCTGTCTGGGTTAGTTGCAAATGTTGGGGAAGAGTTCCATGTTTGTTGCGGGTGTGGAGTCTGGGGAGACGGAGGAACTAGCTGCGTAGTGGATGTCTCTCTTGCTTCTTGCCTGTTAGGTATCTAGGTTTACCCTTTATTGGTGGGTCGGTTGAGGTTGTGGATTGTGCTCCTTTGATACAGAGGATTATAGCTCATATTAGAAGCTGGGGGTAGTGAGGTCCCTCTCCTTTGCTGGGAGATTGCAGCTTGTTAGGTATGTTTTACAGTCCTTTCAGGTTTTTTTGGTTAGCATCTTCGTGTTGTCTGCTGTGTTAACTCTATGAGGTTGATCGTCTGTACGTAGTTATTTTAGAGGGTGTGTGGTGAGTCGGGGGTGGTGCACGGGGGCATGGGATGAGGGTGTGCTGTCGTAGGGAGAGGGGGGTTGGGTATGAAGCATTGTGGCCTCTTGAATAGGGCTGTTATTATGAAGCTGCTCTAGCTTTCTCTTAATTAAATCAGGGTCACTATGGGGTGTGTGGGTGGAGGCGTATATTTTGCGGCGATGTCGTTGTGGGCTGTTCGGAGTGAGGTTGGGAGGTCTTGGTGCTTGAGGCTATCTTACGAAGTAGAGTATAATTCAAAGTATCTGGTTTATTGATGAATTGGCGATGGACGGTCTTGTTTGGTGGTGGGATCCTTGCTGACGGGGTGGTACGACTTTGGATTTTATATAGGTCTAGTGGTTTATGATGCAAAAAGTAGTTTGGAAGCGCGATTGTCGAGTTCATGGATGGTGAGGGAGGTTGGAGGTGCCTATAGTGTCTTGGGATTTGTTTGAGATCTGGAGTCTTATCCAGGCAGTGAGTTCTAGGGTGAGGGGAAAAGATATATTAGGTTTTTAGGTGTTGG
>NC_052358.1:46051034-46053527 GCF_009727055.1 Benincasa hispida
CTCCTCGGGCCAGCTGAACTGCACAATATCCCCAATTCGGGCAGTAAGATCTCTATACCCCATATGCTGAGCCCCTAAGCAACCCCGAAAGAATTCTACCGCCACCCCTGCCATCCTGTCATGCACTGTCTGGCGATTCCCCCCAGCATCCACAACCGTAAATAAACCACTGCAGCTGTGACTAGATAGAATACAACGATGAAAAAAAGTTGCGTTCATATCACCTAACTCCAGCCACCTGACCCTAGCCTTCTACCGGAGCGACGCTTCCTCCAATCTCGCCACTGACCAAAACACCTCAGTGACCTGAGCCGCCTCTGCACACATTGACTCTGAATCAGGATTCCTTTCTACCGCAGCCTGAGTAGCCTCCATAACCTGCCTAGCCACCCGCATCTCATCAGATAACACAGAAATACGCCTACTAAACGATGTACGAAAAACTCGCTTCACTGCCTTCAAATTTCACACAAAACTAACCATAGAAGACACATCCTTAGACCTTATCCACACTGACCTGATAGTATCAAGAAAGCCTTCTGCCTCCGCCTAATGAGAAAAATAACGTAGGAGGCGGCCTACTCCTCGTCTCCCCTGTAGAAACCAGAAGAAGGCTATGATAAAAAATCCCCACTGACCAACCCTAACCTCTGAATACGGAAAAGCTACCTTCCACGCCTCATTAGACAAGCATTGATCCAAATGGCGCAAGATATCATTCCCCTGAAGTTTACAGTCCAGGTAAACCAGTTACCTGTTACACCCAACTCAAACAGATCCGCCTCCAATAACACCTCACCAAAATCCTCCATCTCCCTCAAGCAAGAGCAACCACCAAAATCCTCTGAACTACTACGAATAGCATTAAAATCCCCCAAAATAACTCCAGGAAGCTGCCACGAGGCACACACATCAATCAACTGAGACCACAGATTCCTCCTCTCGCTCACGTGATTAGAGGCATACACAACACCAATACGTACCCTAACACTAGATACAATATCTATTAAGGTTCTAGAAATGAATTGATCCCCACTGACATCAATGAAAAAAACATAGACACTCTTCCACCACATCACCCAAATCCTCCCAACTCCTTGCACACTATAGCTATACACACAACTCCAGGCATCACCAAACCTACCCATCACCATACCAAAATTCTCACGACGGACCCTCGTCTCAAGCAAACAACAGAAGAGGAAGCCAGAAAGTCTGTCACCACCCTACACTTGACAGGGTCATTCAACCCCCTAATATTCCAAGAATACCAAATCATGAATCTTGCAAGAGATCACACCTACCACTTCCCACTGGACCTTTGCCCAAACTCCCGAACATCCCATCCATAACAAACAACGGATCAAGATCTGTCTGCACTAGTGCTAATGCCAACGAGTTTTCCCCCTTATCACACAAAACATCAAACTAATTACAATCATCAACATGCTTTACAAACCCCGTAATTCCAGGGGACCCATAAACTACTCTGCTCTTCAAGGGCCCCGTACCCGATGACCCACTACCACCCCTATGCTCTACACCTCCTCTATCATGCCTCTATCATGCTAAGCGAGCTAACCATAGTAACTCTTCAACCCTCTCTCCCCCCTTAATTCTCATCCACTAGGCTAGCTCCCTCGCATCCATACCAAGTCCTGCCCCTTCCTTAACACTCTCAATTCACTCATTCTTCTCCAAACACCTTCATTGACTGCCACAATACACAAACTCCAGACCCTTCTCCACACCCTGTTGCTCATACACCGCCCCAATATACCAAAGGAACCACAGCAAGAACACACTACGAGGCTTTCAACTCATACTGGAATAATAAATCTTGTCTCTGCATTCTAACAGTGACTGAATGGGGCATTAACGAATCACCATCACCTGGAACACACACCCTCACATACGATAACCGTCACCGCTCTCTTGTTGCAACAATCAAAAGAGACAGTTTACCCACGACACTAGCTAAACTGCTAAACCCCTTATCTGTCCACAATTCCAGAGGAACACGCTCTAGTTTAATCCAGATAGGAACAGAATAAAAATAAAGGTTTCAGGAACAATACTTGGAGACCACTATCATAATAAGATAGGCTTACACCCAAGTGCCACGGACGAACCATTCTCCAGCACCCAATCCCATGACTCTACCTTCTGAAAATTAAAGATAATCAAACCATTATCCAACAAGGTAATAGTTGGCATCTCTACACGTCTCCAAATTCTCTGAATAAGACGAAAAATAACAGAATACGGGAGTTTGGCATCCACAAACTGACCAGCCAGAGATTTTCCCACACACAGACACCCTCATTTAATAATCTCTTCACAAGGTTCAACAATAACCTTTTTCATTTTCAACCAATGGGGGAATGAACTTCAAATTTATCTTCAACTTAGACCAAAAAGGTAGCCCATGACTTTCCCCTTCATGCCGTGATCCAAAACCACAACCCTCCTCTAATCGAACACTTTGGACAA
>NC_052358.1:46053552-46128311 GCF_009727055.1 Benincasa hispida
CTAAGCTCGACGACACCGCCACTCAGAGAGTGTTAGACACTTCGTTCGAATCACGCAATACGCCCACACGCCTCTCGAGAGTTCTCACCGTCGGCGAAGCAGCGAAAAACTCTCTGGAGGAGATAGGGGGCGGAATTTTCGCAGCTTAAGGGGAAGGAGCGGTGCAGGAAAGTAACGCACCAGTGACGAAATGGGTTTTGTTTTAATAATAATAATAAATCAAGACTAATTATATAACATAAAAGGAAATTAGTATAACCCAAGTCCCGACCCTCTATATTTTTAAATCCTTTCATATCATCATTGTTCACTTTCATATCAATTTCTAACACATTCGCTTTTCCTCTTTTTATCATCTAACGCACAAATATAATCTAACCATTAGTTTCAATATTGAACTTATCAAAAATTGTAAGAAACTATATTTTCGACCGCCAATAACTTAAATTCCCCACAAGGCCACTTATACTTGAAGTCCAAAAATTCCCAAAAATTCCCATCCAACTAATAACAATTACTAAAAATTCCAATAAATAAAGTTACTGAAATTAAATAACACAATCTATCTCTCAAACGAAACACACATATGTGGCGCGTGGCTCGCACTAACACATGCGGCGTTGACTGAGGTCATCGTGTACTCAGATAATACGATTAACCTTAAGTCGTGTAGCGGGGTGCATACGACTTGCTTCATCCATTAAATTCTGTTGCTCATTTGCACAGCGCGATACTCTCCTTCTTCCTCATCAAGCTTTTGCTGCTCCTTCTCCATATGACTTTGATTAGACATAGAACACCCACAGCAAGAACACCTACGAGGCTTCAACTCATACTGGAAAATAAGTCTAAAATATGTACACGAAACTTTAAACCGTCTCCCTCTCACCTTTCTATTACATGTCGCATCTGACATTTGTCCGCGGTCAATTACACGAAATCTCCTTCCGAGAAACACCACACTATCATTCATTGCTCCATTCTGAACACTCCTTAACCCCTTCATCACAATAATCATCCAAACCGTGCGATATCGATCCGTCACCTCGCGAAAGCTTCTGCCGTCTTCTCTCTTCCACTTTGGAGGGCTAAAAATTTTTCCTATGTTGTTTTACCTAATATATAATTCATTATATATACATATTCAAACAAGAAGTTTACATGTATGCATAGTTTATAAGTTGATCCTTAAATGTGTAGTTTATGGATCACTAAGAGACACTATTTATTTTTTGGATCTATAAGTCTATTAGACACACCTTTAGAAATTAGATTTTGTTGGGCTAAAACCCGCTATCTGTCCACAATTTCCAGAGGAACATCGCTCTCATTGATTTTATATTTTTCTTGCGCACATGGGATAATGGTAAGTTTGGTCTATGTATAGTCATGGAGGAAAAATAAAAACAATATATTAATAATTAAATTATGGTTTTAGGTTCTTACGATATTTTTATTTTATTTTCTTTGGGAGACTCTATAATTAATATTCTAGGTTAGAATTGATTACGTATTTGTTGGGATAAGTTGATAAAGAGACCGTACACCGAAAACCATACTGTCTATATAGTGCTCAACACGGACACCATTGAGATTGGCTCTTACACTATATGTTTATAACACAGTGTCTATCCCCCCAATCGCTGCCAATGAACTGTCTAACCTTGACTTGAAAAAATTTAACAAGGTAGTATAAACAATTCAGGTAATGAGCATACGGACAGTTATATCAAACACAAGGTTCTTAAATAGTTGGGAGGCCATCTTAATTGGAGGATTTTTTTGTCCTTGACAAAGTCTTCAACAACACGTCTCTATCCAATGACATCTCATTCTTCTCGATAGATATCAAGCTACACGAAAGAGAGAGGTCTGATATCCTAGAGTGCACAATGCTAAGGTTACGACGGAAAGTTGGTGCTATTCCGCACGAGGGTACGCTGACCAGCCAGAAGATTTCTTCTGCAATGGCCTATATGGATAACTTTGCTTGGGACTAACCCAAATGCAAGCGTTTGGATAATTAGCGTGTGGTCACTGATAAAAACAAAACCTAACATGACATAGTTATATTCCCGGGCATACTATCTAAGATTTACACGGTCCTCTCACTAGAAATCAAGGATTTAACTCCACATTAAGATGCCCTTTTACGATTATATTTTCAATTTTATTAATATTATACCTATATCATTGTTTCAATGGGTTATGTAAAATAATATAAATTAATTATTTTCTTTATAATTTTTAGTGGAGTGGTGTTATTAGCTTCTCTGAAACAGGTCAGGAATAGAACTATATACTCTAAATTATCTTGTCCTTCACAATCTTGAGTCACTCACAAAAGGGTAGCCCATGAAAATATTTGTGAACATTCTCTACCTGATCGACCCAACTCGACACTGTCATGTAACAAATTGCTACTATATAAAGGGAATATTTAAAACATTTTTTGAACTGATAAAATCACACACCTTATCTTCCTCCTTGTTCTTCTTAATATTTCTTAGTACCAGTAGGATCTCATTCTGAACACGACTCCCTCATAAGCTAAACCTACGATTACCCATACCGACACGATATTTTCGGTCATACGATGAACCTGATCCCGTATGATTCTCGCCACTACTACCGATGCGAGATGGTGAAAGACACTGGTTGAATTGTTCCAGCCGTCCTCCTTATATGCTTCCGATACACTATGTAGAGTGACATCCTCTTCCCAGAATCATACAGGTCCAGTCGTGGCGTATAGAGGACCTCTCACTCGTATTTCGGATCTGACTTTCTGCCCCCCTTCCTCTGCGCATCCAGACAAAAAATGATCACCTTCAAATTGTCCTACTCCTATAACTCTGGCCCCCACTCGCACCACGCGACCCATTCTCCCACAGAGCAGACTTCACTACGACATCCTCCAAAACGAACATTTTGATACCTTATAGAGCCACTCTGCAGGTCTATATCCACACGACCGCTAACGACTCTTCACTGGTCTCAGCCTTCTAGGAACTCCACCTCCACCGTGCAATAAAGCTACCATTCATTCCCTTAATCTCCCTCTAAGGGCCCACCTACGAGAACCACACCCTAACAAGTCGGCAATTTGATCATCCGCGCGCGTTCCGGCTGAACCACACACCGGGCACATCAAGTTCTCACCACGAAACTAGCCCCCTTCCAACTTTCTAGCATCAGCAATTGCTACTTTTCTTTGTCACACTAACCCAATGCCATCAATCAACGAACAGGCGCACCTATTTATTCCACTCCTTGTTGACGATGCTTTTCCTCTCTCCTCAGGTAATTCACCTCTTCTATTATTTGTGTTTAAGCAGATTTTTAAAAATAAGACCATATTTTCATATACTCATTAATCAAAGAACTGAATTTCTCTTCCTTCAAAATATATGTCTTTAACCAACATTATCATCATACCATTATTTTTTTTTCATTGTAGAGAAATATTTTTAATCGAGATGGTACGAAGCAACCACTTTTCCACTTGCAACACTCCAGAACGTTGAACCCCAGGAGCTTTGCAGGGAGTTCAACACATATGTCCTAAAAATCCTTCACACCGCGCAAGAAACAGAATTGTGCACGCCAACATAGAAGGTATTATTCGAACAAAACACACAAGTCACAAACGCAAAATTCAAATGTTGCTCGATCTCTGGTCTAAGCATAACGAAAAGGAAACACAAAGAGCAAACTCGCCCGTTACCCATTCTTTCTCGACCTTCAGTCTTTAGAGGTGACTGCTTATGCACCATCATCACCAACTCTCACCTTTGTTAAAATCACACCTCAATAAGATCGTCACCGTCTGCCAACCAACAGAACCTAGCCTCACCAGGTAACCACGAGTAACTTTTCCCGTACAGACGCGAAGTGAACAAGACCGTAATATATCTCGTATGATATGACACAGCAATATACTATGACCTCCGTAGATCGACGTTCGACTCACTAGACTCGAGCGACAACAGACGCAGGTGCGAGGAGAGCCGCTTTCTATATATAGCTATATCTAGAGGGATGAAATCTAGGACTCGAAAAGCGAGAACATCCCAGCCCGACTATCTGAGTAAGGGAACAGCGGGTATTTTCGACCATTTTCAACACAGTGTCGTATAACTTTTTTTTATATCGCTAACGTAGCTATATATATCTAAATTATGTTGAGCGCTGAACCATTACAAGAATAATTACTAGCTCGCGAAAACGACGACCAGACAATGAACTGACTGCTTTAAAATAATCATGACATACTTGGTTCATTTTAAATAATGAGTGGCATATAATAAGATTAATGTTTTTCATTGTAGATTAAATATTAATTAGACGTTTAATAATGGAAAAAGGCACAACTTTGTGGACCGTTCCTGAAAACGTCCTCTAGATTATTAGGTATTGAGACTACCATCTCGCGAATTTAAAAATAAAAATTTAGTTAATCGTAAAGATTGTGACGTGCGAACCCTAGAGAGTATTCCTACCTCGCTGAACCTCAATTTATAAAAAACAAATCATGGGACCGGCTTGTCCATGATTAATGGCAAATTTCAATACCTTGCACCTTGCAACACCTACGGAAGCCGCGGTATCCCGCGCAGCAGTAACCCATGGCGACTTAACCTTAAAATACTAAAAAAATTTGAAGTTGTGTTCAAAAATTGAACGGCAACCTCACATAGTCCAGAATATTCCTCAGAGAACACGGTTTATAGTACTTGTTAGAATCTGGATTAAACGTTAATGATACTTTGAACAACGGTACCCCGATACTTGATTTCTACAACTACCTTACATACAACTTTGTCAATAAGTTTCAATTTATCAAGCAGAGTTTCTTCTCTACTTTTTTCTATTTTTTAATAATAAAAATACTTTCCTCAATAATTACACCAATCCATTTTTTTCTGATCCGCAATAGTTGTGAAAAGAAAAAAAAGTGTACTAGAATCAAATAACCTCTTTTTGTGGCAAGAAAAACAACATCTCTACAGTCAGCTCCATTTTCGTAAATTATAATTAAAATCTTAATGATTTAGTCAAATTCTCCTTATTTCTTTTATTCTTTTCTACTTTCTTTCTTTTCATTTGCTTTTAGGTGCTTCTCGAACTTCATGAAAGGAGTGAACAATTTAAGTCTCATCATTAATTTTATATATGAGGCTAAGGATATAGATGATTGTCTATTATTTTCTTTCTCAAACTTTTAATAAACAATTTATCCTTATAAACTTTAAAAGTATCAAGTTTATGTTTTGTATTATTCCTCTTAACCATTAGTAAATAATATATCGTTCGATTATTATGAAAAAAATATGATTTTTAGTTAATAATTTAATAAATTTCAATACACATTAGGAAATTGATCGGAAGTATTTATTGACTTTTATTAAATAAAAGAGAAACTATAAAGATTAAGGTCATTAAGGCTTGGTGTTATAATTAAGTATTGACAAAAGAATCAGAAGATGATGTAACATTAATTCTAATTAGCTATTTTGAAACATCGAGAATATTTTTTTTAAAAAATTTGCGAGAACCTATAATTGTTAACATGTAGAAGAGAAAAAGGTATAAAATACTACTCTATATTATATGTTTCAAAATGATTGATTCCTTTTACTTTGGTTACATTTTGGATCCTGTACTTTCAAAGGATAATATGTTACTCATTATATGGTTTTTTTAGATCAGCATTATCTAAAATGTTGAGGTAACTTTTTATCTCTAAGGTTTAAAAGTAATTAAATTTGTTTAACTTGAAATTTGTGGATAGCTATATTTAAAATATTAAATGTAATTTCAACCCTTTGTTTTCTCAACGTTTTATTTCATTTTTAATAAATCAAATGTGTTCAAACGACTAAATTGTGTTATTTTTATTATAAAAAAATGTTATGACAAACACAAGAGTTATGCATATTTTAAACAAGACTTCACATAATTTTTCTTTCGCAATTCATTATACTATTCAGCTTACCAACATCGGAATAGTTTGACTATTTTGAAAACAAAAAATGAAAAACGCAAATTGAGATGTAAGAATTGACTAAAGTGGCAAGTTTTTTTATGATTTTAAACAACCTCAATTGAAAAAGTTGGAGGTAAAGAACGACAATAAAAATGTAAACATATTATCTCCGAATATATATATGTCAATAATAATATTATATGAATCTTAATTAATTTTTTGGGGTTTTGTGTTAAAGAATCCTATTTTATAAGAGAGAAAAATAAATAATATATTTGTTCTTTTAAAGATAATTACTTATTGTTCTATTAAACTTAACAAAACACTTTTTTCTTCTACAACATGTGAAAAATAACCCACAAAAGAATATTGTTCTCGATTTATTCTGAACACACCTGAGCAAGTAGTTTTTCCTTAAGGTATCTACCATAAAAAAAATATGCTCAACAACCAAAACATAGTATGAAGGCTTGGAGAAGAATTGAACAATTTTCATTTTTTCAAATAAAAAAAAAACTCACTCAATTTGAAATGCTAAGACCAACCATCTGAGATATAAACATATTACAGAATATTGGTACTTAAAAAATATATAATAGTCACCAAGACAACATACACAAATAATGTGGAGAAGTTTTTTTTATAGAAAAATACAGGTTCCTCATTAAGCTAGCTGTGAGCAAAACCAATTAAACAATCAGATTTTTTGGGCCATATTATCTGTCACGTCTACGTCTTTGTTATTTTATGTGTAAACGAGACATGTTTGTTTTTCAATTTTTCTAATCAATTGACGTGTCAATTTCAGCTACATAAAAGATTAAAATCAATGTTATCTATTCATTTAATATGTATTCAAAAGATTTTGTTGGTATCATTACAATGTGATTTACAATATAATCAGCTATCACATCAATTACATAGATTGAATTGTATTTGGGAGGTCATGTAGTTTCGCTAATGTTTACACATCAGTTGTGGATAATGCTTTCAACTTTATGTTAGTTTTTTTTTTTTTTTCCCGTTGAACTATGTTTATTTAGTATGATTTGATTGATTTAATCTAACATGTCTCTTCACTAAATAAAAATAATAGTATGTATCAAAAATTTTTATTAATTTATTAAAAATGATAATAACGACAACTATAACAATTAAAATGGTATCCTACAATGCAATAAGCATACAAATTAAATCCTATTAATTGAAAAACAAAACCATGTTTAAAACCCCACTTCAATTAATCATTTGAAAATCATAATCCCCCTAGCTAAACCGGTTCCTCCCACTCACGATGAACCTGAGTGTCCACCGATCGACCCTCACTTCCACAAAGCCCAGTCTGCGAAACCTTCTCATTGTCTGACTTCTGCCCCCCCTCCTCTCCGACCCTCCTAACTCTGGCCCCGCACCACGCGACCCACCCACTAAAGCTCCTACGTCTAACGACCCTTTCCTCAACTCCCTCTGCATCATTCCACTCCCTTCACTCAGCCTCAGCCCACTCCCATCAAGCCCACTCATTCCATCTCCCTCAAGGCCCACCTCAACACCCCTAACAACTCGGTTTTCATCCGGGCCCCCAACACCCTCAAGGCTCCCAGACACCCCCTTCACTTCCTACCCATCAACTAACCCAATGCCCAGCCCACCCAGTTCAACCCTTACAACCTGAATTTCCTTCTTCAACCCAACATTCCCCATACCAGACCCTTCACCTTCCTCAGAGTGACCGTCAGACAACCCAAAATCCTTCACCTCCGAAGAACGAGCACCCAATCTCAAAATCGATCTCTGGTCTAAGCAAACGAAAAGGTTGACGAGCAACTCGCCCTTCATTCTTCTCCTTCAGTCTTAGAGGTGACTGCTTATGCACCATCATCACCAACTCTCACCTTGTTAAAATCACACCTCAATAAGATCGTCACCGTCTGCCAACCAACAGAACCTAGCCTCACCAGTCAACCACGAGTAACTTTCCCGTACAGACCTCAGTCAATACTATGATCAGACAGCCAATACTATGACCTCAGTCGACCCGTACAGACCTCAGCCTCACCAGGCGGGCGTCAAAAGCAACTTTGAATCTAGGACTGGAAGACCAGTCGATACTATGACCGAACGCAACCCCACCAGTCGAACGCAACGCAGTTTCTATCAGACGCGAACCATCACCAGTCGCGAAACGACGACCAGCGAAGACGCAACGGCAGCCCACGACCCGTAGAGACCGTAGAGGCGACGGCGAACCCTAGAGAGTATTCCTCCTCGCGAACCCTCACCTTCACCTTCAACTAGGAGGCGTCGGCGAACCCTTATACCTAAAAAATTTGAAGTGTGTTTCAATTACGCTATAAATATTTCAAAGTTAGATGTTAATGATACTTTGAAATTGTTCAAAACAAGTCTTAAGAGAGTTTTTTTTTTTTTTTAGTACAATAAGAGTGAAGATGGGAGATCAAACCTCCAACCTCTAAAGTAGAAAACTATGTCAATTATCATTGTGCTGAGATCATTTTAGCAAGTGTTTTTTTCTTTTTTCAACGAATGATGTAAATTGACATGGTGGTTGGTTGTAAAAATCAGAAATGTGTAACATTATTTATAGCTCAATTTCAACTATAGAAGATAAAGGTATAAATACTATCTTAGTGCTTATGTCTTTTACTTTGGTTCATTTTGATCCATGTACTTTCAAAATATTCATTTTGTCCTTGTACTTTGAAAAATGATCATTTTGATCCCTTTGTTTTCACTTTTATTTCATTTTTAATAAATCAAATTGTTCAATTTTAAAAGTTCAAGGATCAAAATGAATCAAAATTGAACATACAAGTACCAAAATGAATAGTTTGATATTGACCAAAATTGAGTGTAGAATGACTAAAATGAACATTTTGAAAGTGTAGAAACAAAAATAAACCAAAGCTAAAAATATATGAATCAAACAAGTATTTAAATCTTAAATTTATTGATATCATTTACTACATTATTCCCAAAATCAATTGTTATAAATAAGGTCATAAGCTATCGCAAACCATTAACATGGATGCTATTGTAAACGAGACATGTTTGTTTTTCAATTTTTCTAATCAATTGACGTGTCAATTTCAGCTACATAAAAGATTAAAATCAATGTTATCATTCATTTTAATGTATTCAAAAGATTTTGTTGGTATCATTACAATGTGATTTACAAATATATCAGCTATCACATCAATTTACATAGATTGAATTGTATTTGGAGGTCATGTATGTTCGCTAATGTTTACACATCAGTTGTGGATAATGCTTTCAACTTTATGTTAGTTTTTTTTTTTTTCCCGTTGAACTATGTTTATTTAGTATGATTTGATTGATTTATCTAAACATGTCTCTTCACTAAATAAAAATAATATGTATGTATCAAAATTTTTATTAATTTATTAAAAATGATAATAACGACAACTATAACAATTAAAATGGTATCCTACGCAATGAAAGCATACAAATTAAATCCTATTAATTGAAAAACAAAACCATGTTTAAAACCCCACTTCAATTAATCATTTGAAAATCATTCACATTTTTAGATTTCAACAACAGATATGCAATTTTTAACAATATATCAATCTAATAATATCATACCATCGTAAAGACAAGCAGAAATTTTGTTGTCTTTTATCATAAAGTGACAAAAGAAATAAAAAAAAAAAAAAGGCATATATACAAATATATAAAGTATGGTCCACTTGATTTAATTTGAACTAACAAATAATACTTGGATGAAGAAGCCAGTGGCCAATCAATTGTTTGCCAAACAAAGAAATGAAAATTTTAATAATGTCTTTTAAAGTAAGGTGTAAGAAAGTAAGTTTTTAATCACATAAAGCTTATTTTTTGTATGCCCTAAATGGGATATTGGTTCTTGATGTTTCAGCTAATCTATGGAAGAAGATGATTTGATTAACAAAACAAGAAAAAAGAATATGAATGTGAATTAATTAAGAAGGTAGTTGTAGGAAGTTTATTAAATTAGTGAGATGAGATTAGTTGCAAGCTGTTTGAAAGTTTGGTTTAGACCAAACCTACCTTGAATATATACAAGTAAAAAAGGTTAAATTATAAATTAGGTGAATTGGATATCTATATATCTAATTAGTTATTACATCTTAACCAGCTTTAGTTACTTATCTCTAAACTTTGAATTATAATCTCATATAGTCCTTGTTAAATGATAATGCATCATATTTATGGATAAATGTTATATAATTTAGTCCAGAAGTAGCGAATTAAATCTCTTTTATAGACCATGTCACTTTACTTTGTTTAGACCTAATTACCACCCACTTTTTTCCATTATATCATGCCAAATTATAAAGCATGAGTAATAGAAATGTTGTAAAATATAAATATTAAAATGCTTTGAATTTATTTATTGGCGCTTCAAATGATCAAGTATGGAGTCTTCTTCACTAGTCAATGAACCAGGATCCATAAGCAACGCCTTTTAAACCTAAAGTGTATGCACATAACATTTTATTTACGATTTTAGATCTAGAGTTTAGAGATGTGCTATATATAAACCTTATAATCATACTGATGCTTCTGCATTTGTATTATTTGATATTTTCTTTCTAATAATAAAATTGTTCTCTCACTTTGTTCGTAGATATAGTTAACACACTATTAATAAGCCACGTAGGTCTCTGTGTTGATATTTAATGTTTACGTTTTCCCCACTTTCTTTGCTTTTCGATTTCGTTACTATCATAACATTAAAAAAACAAGTTTTATAAGGTTGAATTTACTCAACATAAGTTTATATAATTTGGGAGATTAAGGCATCATCATATCTTACATAAACAAACCCACATACCAAATCAATATATAAATTAACTTTCTTGATCTAAAGCCTAATCCATGAACCAAACACCACTAAAAGTTGAGTTAGAGAGAGTCATATGATCCATCGTAATCAAAGAAGGTGCCATAGAACCAACAAATCCGAAGAAAATGGTGGTGGTTGTTGTCTATTGAGTGGTTAACGGTGGTTGTAGATTTGTATTGTAGCCTTTACTCTATAATTGTTGTTTTTCTCTTTCACACACAATTCTTAAGTTTGTTATCTCATGGCTTTAAAAAATTCCTCAAAGTTCAGTCATAGTCAATTTGTTGACATAAACGGTTTCTTGGCTAACAATCATAACCTAACTTGGTTCAAATCAAATAATGTGCCAACAAATGACACTGATAGTTATTGAACACAAACCACCACATTTCAACATTCTCTATGGGTTAAACAAAATGAACTTTTTCTTACTCGATGAACTTACCTTACGAAGGAAAACCAATGTAACAGTCAGAGTTTGAATAACAAGATCACAAAAACCAAAAATGTTAGCTAACAAATCTAAGCAATCAAGTATAATAACGAAGAAAATACACATGATCCCTCTCTTGGACTAGTTAACTAGTTATGCAATTAAAAATGTCCACTTTTTACACCAACCTTCCGGGAAAAATGGGTCATTATCCTAGTAATGCAATACCCATTTTTTTCACTTTAGTGTACTTTTGCCATGAATATTGAAATGAGGTGGAGAAAAATAAAGATTGTGATTGACCTAACCATCACTTTAAGACTATGATAGATATAATCATCCCTAATGCAATACTAGATAAAATACGCTTTTTTTTTTTTTTTTTTTTTTTTTTTTAGTCGTTACAATTTTTTTTTTTTTTTTTTTAATTTTTGGGGTTGAGAATTGGTCATCTACTATAATTTTTTTTTTTTTTTTAAAAAAAGCTAAACTAAACTAAACTCGTGAAATGAGGGCAAGGACGTGGTCCCGTGGACATCCCTAGCACAATAAGCGACAAAGCACACCATGCAGGAAAAGAATGGCTATTAATATCCTATTTGGTTGGAATTAAGTTGCATTTGTAAGTTCATTTTAAATAATTGAAATTTCATGCAGATATGTGAACCAAATAGGATTGTAAACAGTAATCCAACTGACAGCAAGTAATGTTATAATTTAAAAGGAGATTTCAAATTCATTTTGAAATATATATATATATATATATATATATATATATATATATCTACAAAACAGTTTCACAAATTGTTATGCCGGGACTTCTCAACCGGACCACTGCTATTTAACCTTGAAAGGGAACCGGATAGAATAATTAAAGATTTAATTATTATTTTAATCCCACCCTTTACTTTTAATTTTGATTCATTTTGACCCATGTATTCCTAACTTTAGTTCATGTTGATTCTGAGACTTTCAAAAGATTCATTTAGACCTTGTAATTTTAAAAAATACTCATTTTGATCCATTCATTTTTATTTTTAAAAGGATCAAAATGGTTGTTTTTTTTTTAAATTCAAAGACCGGAATGAATCAAAATTGAGAGTACAAAGACCAAAATGAACCAAGATTGAAAATATAGAGATAAAAATGAATATTTTAAAAATATAAGGATGAAAATAAACCAAATTCACCCATACTAAAAGTGATGGGCAGCACATCACCTATCCCCATGTGCATGGATGACCATTTCTCCTCATGTTTATATCAATTAGAGCTTGGCAATTCAGCCGTCTGGCAAGAAGCTGTGTAAAACCACAAGCTTATTAAGCAAAGAAAACAGAAACGAAGCTAAAATGGCCTCAAATAATCGATAGAGTTTCTCCCATTTCAATCTAAGCAGAACCTCTGTTGTTGCTCCAGTAGTCCAGGAATCAATACCACATCTGATCTCGCCTTTTCTAGCTTGTTTCTCTCTTAAACCAACGTGAGCAATGGTTATTGATTAGTCTCCATACTTCAACAGTCTTCCTTGAATCCTCCTTTTATGTGTAAGCGTCAAGAGTTTATTGGCTCTTCTTGTAAGAATCAAAGCTCAAACATTAATTTATCGGGTGATTACAAGGTCGATATCATCATCTTCTGAACTAACATAATCTAACTCTATCATCTTTCCAATATCTTTTGTGGTTTTGTCTACCGGAGTATGGTCGGTTTTCTTTCTTTTTGGATCTGGTTGTTGGTTTTCACCTCTTGAATCCAGTTTTATGGTAGATGACTTCCTGAAATGTTAGGAACGACAATCAAAGATAAATAAAAACGTAAAGCATGAAAGATCGACACACAAATTTACGTGGTTCACGATAAAAAATGATATAGATTACAAAATTGAGGCACCCATTGTTAGAGAATTTATATAATACACTTCTCTAAATTCTAGCATCCTAAACATAAATAATATAAGATACATAAATAACTAGGGTTTTGGAGGCGTTGCCTCCGAACCCCCACCGGGCTCCCCGTAATTGGTTATTCGAAATACCACATACCAGATTCAAGGTCTTCTTAACATAAAAGATATCTTACAAATCTGTAATGGCGTGGAAAGACGGCAATAGAAAAACTACAATGTACTGGATAGAATCTTACAAAATTGACGTCTTCTCTGAACTGATCCTCTGCTGACTTTGTTTGGCTAATTCTTTGTTTACACTTTTACTAGTCAATTTCCCTGCAATTGGAAAAAGTCTCGAGAGAAGTTCTATAAATCTTCGGAGCATGCACGTAAAGGTTATGATATCTAACCTGTGATCTCAGCAAGGAATCTTTTCCCTTGTGAGTGTGCATTGGTGGTCACTTTATCTGCATTGCTGTTCACATGGATGGAGTAAATCAGCCGAAAACAAGAACACAACAAAAATTAACTAGTACTCCATTCAAGAATCCGTCTTAATTTTTCCGTTTGTAGAAGATCAATGTTTTGAAATTGGAAAACGACACTAAAATAGAGTTAAATGGCCTGTGAATCAATACCAAATGAACCCAAGAGGACATATAGTCTATAGATGAATGACCACTCTCACTCTCATTTCATTCATAAATGGCTTAATTTCAGTATTAAAAAAACGATGGACAGTGCAGTACACATCTTTTTTTAGAATACTGCATTACAAATAATAGAAAAGAAATTCAAAATGACCTCCAATTGAAATTCATGATAATGACCAAGTGTTTACAAGAAAATAAACTTGGAAGTACATAATTCTTTCCTCTATTTTTACTCCACCCACCAGTCAAGTTCATATCCTGAATGAAAAATCCTAAATCGCGAGTTCAAGAGCAAATTTTAACATATGACGGATGGAAAAAGAGATTGTTATAGGCATTAATTAAATATGTAAAGAAGGCAATCAGACTGGAATTTGTTTAACCATTAAAGATGAAATGGTAAATAATTTGAAGCTAAAAGAAAGAGCGTAGAATCCACCCTCAATATAGGGTGAAGTGTTGCAAGTATTTTGGATTTACCCAGTCATGAAATCAAGATAACATCCCCCCACTTATTGAAAATCTTAAAATCTTCCGAAATTGCTTTTATTAAAATAAATTATGAATAGGAGTGCAATGTCTTCTACAAACCTCAATGCCCTTTTCAGGCCTTCCACAGATAACAGTTTTACCGGCTTTGCTGGCTTCTTAGAAGTCACTTTACCAGCTTGCGGATCTACCATGTAAACTCCTTCTGGCTTGAGATGATAATCTCTGAATGCAGTCCTCAGATTCCTGTGCCCGGAAAATAAAACAAATAGGAAATAGGATCGAGTATAAAAGAAAGTAATATCATGATCGTATCATTGCTCACTTACCCTCCTTCGAGCTCAGTTCGTGTGGCTGTGGAATATTTTTCTGATGCCTTCTGTAAGAAAACAATATAAAGAATCACTGTATCAGTTGGATGTCCTTTCAAAATCAGCAATGCACGACAAGATTAGCATATTAAGCACATCAATACTTACTGATTTATGATATTTACAGTATATGCCACGTCGCCTGTAGTAACAAAATAATTCATCAGAACGTCCAAAATATGAATTGCAAAAAATATGAAAACATGAGAAATAGATCCGTTACTTTGGAGAAAAATGATCTATACTAATTCAGGAAGAAACAAAACCAAACAAAATTATACTACATGCACACTTCACTATGTAAACAAGAATCCCTACATAAGATTATTGACTCCATCTGTAGTAAAAAATAAAAGAACTACGAAGAGATAACAGACCCAAGATCCGCATTTTACTAAGCTCAACGAAACACACCAACTTGTGAATGTTATTATTATTAAGGCCTCGATGAATGATAAACTGAAGACATATGGCACATGGATTTAGGCAAGTTAGACCAGATATTTAGCAATGAACAAATAGTACTATTTATACAGCAAAAAGCAGTTCATATTATCAATAACTATGATATAGGGTTTTGACAAATTTTATCACAAAAATAATCATGCTCGTGTCAAAACAAAGTTTAGGGGGAAAAAAACCACTTTGATCGTGCCAACGGACTTATCAACAATGAATTGATTGTCCCATTTATCAATATAAGGAAAAGCCCATCTACGATGGGCTAATCCAGGTATATGCTTTTGACACATTGGATATTGTTATAGTAAAAAGCTCAGTCCAATGGATCACAACATTGCCAAGAAGTTTCATCGGCCCTCAGCTCCTGTTCACACAGATAACCTCTTTTTGCACACAGAAGTCCCGAGTCTCATTCAATCATATCAGTTCACTGATGGCAACAGGAGCTATAATATAAGGTAACCGAAATTTTTTTATGACAAACCTATTTATTACTGTTGTACACGCAATCCCATCCTTCTTCTTCCCCTTGCATACTCCATAGTCATCTGAAGTGCCCATCTTTAACAACTGGCTTGGTTGATACACACTTAAAGAAAACCCCATCCCCTGAAATACGAAATGGATGTAGGTAATTTAAGAACTACAGCTTGTATCATTGAACAGAAGAACTTTATAGTTGGTACCGTTGCATCCTTTCGTACTGTAGAGTTAAAAAGCGCAAAAACTGTTCCAGCCAGCTCCTTGCAATTTCTTTTATAAGCGTCACCAAATAAGAAAACAGAAACAGTATTTTCATCCAAACAACTAAGTTTCCAGATGCAGTAAGCTTTCCCTGTAGAGCTTGTCCTTGGAATTCCTTTCTCGGTCAACACTCCAACAGTTACCCAACAGCCTGAAAGGGTGTCCCCAACCAACAGATTCCTGAAAATTAAACGAACAAATGAACCTGTTTGTCAAATCTTATGCAAAATAGAAGATCAAAATCTATTTCCAAAATGGAAGATGCTGCTCCTAATAGACTTCAGATGTATTTAGTCAATCTCAATGAAGTTTAAGAAATTCCTTTAATTCTTCCACACATATACGTTTAATATCCTTGAAAAATAGATAGACCATAGGCTAAAAATTGTCCCCATTCCAACATTCACGTACACAAATTTTCATTGCTACTTTCTAAGTTCTCTGTCAAGATCACATTTCTTATAATTGCAGTTGATTCCAAACTATGTATATCCGATATTTTATATTTAAAGAGCGATTTTAAAAAGAGTGAGCGAGCGGTAGAGAGTGTTTGTCCTTGAATGAATTGAAAACTGGGTACTGAATTTTAATCGAGGTTAGTACTGAAGCATGTAAAAACCCGAAAACCACATGCCACCATCGAAGATTGATGAAAAAGCCAATGGCATCTTGATGATGTTGCAATGATACATAGAATTTAGAGATACAGTTCACGTTTGAGAAAATTCAGTCAACTACTTTGCTTTAAAAATGTAAAACACATATTTACCAGTCGGTCCCATCAACGTTTTGATGGAGTTCGTGTCAAAATTAACCAGAATTAAATCATATCAATGTTACTAAAAGAAATCAATGTCATCGCATTCTCTAATTTCACATGAGGAGAAATAGAATAGCTGATTTAATAACAGAGCATGGTTATCATTCTCCTAGATGGTAAGCAAGCAACGCAAACAAATATAAACGATGGGAAGTGAAATTACTTTATGGTAGACAAACGAACAAAGCGAATGTCAGAAAAACGATCGCGAAGCTCAGCAGGTGCCACCAGTTGATTCCTGAGATCAAAATAAAATAAAAAGTAAGGAAAAATACATCTAATACTCTTAATAGCATAGCTTCCCTAATAATTGAGTTCTAGGTGCCCTAAAACCTTTACAGAGGACTGAGCTGGACCATAATTCCAGTATAACATAACTTTAGGCCGCTCCTTACAATTCTCTCGGTAAGAAATCGATAACAGAGTACAGACAGTTTTGTAATGCAAATCACCACACTGTACCTCATTCGCAGACCAGAAAACTTCTCGATCGAAACATCGTTAGAAACCTTAGAACGGTTCATTTTTCCACTTTTTTCAGTCGGTATATGGTCATAATCAAGGCAGTCTTTGACAGCGTTTCTGAAGATAGACATATCCGCAGGACCTGATCGTCTTGGTGATTCATCGTCAGATAGAACTGCAACATAAGAATCCCGTCTAAAGCAGTCGAAAAAATATCTTCAATATAATTGTTTCTTCTAGGAAATAAATAAACTACGTATTGAATCAAAGGAACCAGAATTTCCAGGGGGAAAACGATAAAAAGAAAAAGAAGGAACAAAGAAGTGATTAATCACCATAGTTGACAAAATTATAACCTGAGGTTTGAGGCGGAGTTCCAGGAGGAGTTTCAACGACTTTATCTTGGAGAGAAAGGAGAAGATTGAGATCATCTTCTTCGTTGGCCATAGCTTGCGCTTCTTGTTCGTCTGTAAGAGTGCAAAATCGTTTGATAGTTCTTTCGTTGTTTCGTTATATCAATTTTGCCGCGAAAGTAAAATTTTTATTTTATACCTTTGGAGGGAAAATGTGACCGCCAAAGTACCTAATGGCCCATTGGGCTGACTTTAGGCCCATTCTCGCCCTCGCCAGCTGCAATCAACAATGTTATCTGAAACACGAATGATACAAATTACAAAAAGTTGCCCCTAGACTTTTTCCCCTGTTTTAATTTCTTTTTATATCCGTGATTGTCCGGATCAACTTATGCACATCTTGATTAATCTCATTGAACAACCTATTGAAAACTCGTAAGAAATTAATTCCTAGATAGGTGGCCATCATGAATTAAACCCTTGATCTCTAAATTATTTATTGAGACCATGTCTTCTTTTTATCATTAGGTCAACCCATGATGGTTCATCTGTTTCAAAATATTTAGATTCTTTTCTTCAAGATATTTTTTTCTCTTATTCTTACCAAAGTTGCAATATTATTCTTGATTTTTTTATAAATATTTCAAAACCACCTTCTATCATTGAAATATAAATTCGTTAAAATATCCAACAAAAATTCGAACCATAGCACTGACGACAACTTGAGATGAATAGTGGAATCGTCATACCACGTTTAAGTTATCACCACATCATTGTAGATCTTAATTGCCATTTGACATCGTAATAATTATGAAAGGACAATAACTATATAACATCTTAATATTTTCAAAGCAATTTTTTGTTTTCTTTCTAGCCTTTATAAAACAAATTACTCTTTTTTTATTTTTTATAAGTTAACCTCAACGAAAGAATATAAACATTTTCTGCCCTTTTGTTTTTTGTTTTTTTTTTTTTGGTTCTCTCTCAACGTCTAATTAGTCTTCAATTTATTTGAAATAAAAGTTTGGAGATTGAGCAAGTATTAATCTTAAAGTAATCAGGCATTAAACTAATTTCATTTCTCAACTCCTCAAAGTCTGTAAAGTTTTTTTCTTCATCTATCGATCTTAAATTAACATTTTAAAATGGTCGGAAAGAAACTATTCAAGTTTTTTAATCATTCAAACCATAAACCTTTTTATCACCAATAATATGCCAATTAAATTAGCTTCTTTTTTTTTTTTCCCTCAAAGCACAATAGCATTCAAATTGTTGCTATCAAAAATTTGAAATCATCTTATTTGATCTAATTAAATGAGATGAAACATTCCATTTTGGTACATAATAGTAAGCTTTCAAAGTGTATTTCTTACCTTTAATGGGCTGTTTGGTTGGAGGGAAAAAAGGTGGGAATGGGAACGGGCTTACACAGCCCATGTTTGATTGGTGAGTTTTGTTTATTTATCTTAGAAAAGGCAATTACCAGATATCTTTTAGCCACATAATTACATATCCATTGAGAAGTGTGAGTTTTCACTTATTCTTCCCATTCCTACCACCATTTTCCTCAACTCAGTGTTGCCACTCATCTCTCTAGTTCAGTTTTATTGCATAATAAAAATAAAACAACACAAATTAATTATTTAAAATTAATTAAGGCAATTTTTTTATTAGTTATATGCTTTATAATTGTACAAAAGTTTGAAAGTGATCACACAATTTAAACAAAAATAACATTTATTTGGGTGATCTAATAATATTTCCATGCAACACCAAACACATGTATTACTGCACAACGAAACATAGTCATTCTTGATTCCCAGTAATTTTATTTCCAAATATATAATTCTCGGGCATATCCTTAATTGCCCAGCCCTTAATTCATGGACAAGAGTCGTTTGGTTGAAGGATTTTCTACATAGGAATGGACACATACATCCAAAGTTTTCAACATTTTACCTTAAGCTATTTATAGGCATCCTTGGATTTTCTATTCTCTTACAAAATGTTTTATCTTTTCCTCTCCATTTGTTTTTCATTTTGAATATAGTTAATTAATTAATTAATAAATATTAATTTAATAAAAATAATATAAATATTTATTTTAATAAATAAAAAATAATCTATTAAAATATTTACTTTTTACAATAAAGATTGATTAAATGAATGCAATTACCTTTTTCCATAAATTATTAATTAATTAAATAACTATATCTTACACATATCTAATTAATAAACTAAGGTTAGTTAAATTTAATGAGTACAAAATTTACTTTTCAATAATAATAATTAATTACTTGTTTTTAGTACAATTATTTATTGAGACTAATTTTAATTTGATGATTAATTATGAAATATAATGATTGTGATGAATTTTTATTACTTTATTCATTATTAAAATTATAATTATTATGATATTTATTAAATATACCAATTAGTTAATTTTAATAATAAATTATTCAATTTTCTAATTATTATGGATTCTTAATTAATTAATTTTCAACATATCGAATGAAATTTATTGTTTAATTAGATCATCTATTTAATTTCCTAAATTAAATACAAACATAATAAAATTCTAATATTCTAATAGGGAACGCAGTTATCTTTGATTTCAGGCATCCTTTCAAAGGGCCTTAAAAGATAAACTAGAGCCAGTAGAAAGAACAGCCAAATTTCTTGAAAAGGGGGAGAGAAGGCTAGAGAAGCAGCAAAATAAAGAAGGAAGAAGAATATTGAATTGTTTATTTCGCTTTCAATCATTTTTATGACATACATTGTAATGTATCAGCCAATAACCACCCAGGTGCGGAGGGAATCCAACGAATTCCTATTTATTTACATAATAATCTAAAAGTTGGAAACTGAGAAAAGTAGTTCGAAAAATTCCCTCTACGTTTTCCTGAAAATGTGGCCAATAGTTCCGACCAAACATTAACCAGACCGAGAAATACCCATTTGCTCTAACCAAGAGAGCAAATAAACAGGAGCACATGATGAACAGAATGGTTAACATATGAATGTACAAACTCCAAAAGGAAAAAGAACCAAAAAAACCAAGGAACTGCTCTCTGGCGGCGGCTGCCAAAAGTAAGGCACCTTTCACCACCATAACTATTGCAGACAAACACGATCCGTCGACCCGAGTATTGCAAGTTAATAGTATACACAAGTTGTGGTTAGTCCCAAAAACTCATGACAAATCAAACGATCCCTGCCCCTCATTGATCGCATAGATTAGTTTCTTGTACATTATTTCCTGTTCCCACAACACCGACCATTCATTCACATAGTAGAACAGAGCTTCAAAATGTTTTTATCCTCAATTCAAGTTTTTGATAAAAGTAATTGATGAATAATAAGTACCTTGGTCGAGTACGGAGGAAGCTTAAGGTAGTTGGCGCATGTCATGACACTAGGCAAATCATCATCTGCTGATTCAGAAGCCCCTGTCGCGCTGTTTGCCGCATTATTTGCAGTTGATGAGTGCTGAAAAGATCAAAACAGCATTAAAAGCCTTCAATAGAGAAAAAACTATAAAGCATACATGTTCATTGATTCAACGTTAAAAAACGAAAGTAAATATACATGAATACAACCTTCGATAAAACACACACGCAACAAACCAAAACATCAGTTTGGTATTTTACCGAGCTATCACTGATAAGAAATTTCACTAAGGTTGGACGGTACAACCAAGGCAACTTAAAGATCTTACTGTGCATATATTTTCCAAGAATATACTATTCCTTCATACAATACCTTTCTCACAATAGTCAATCTTGGGTTCAACACTGCAAGGCCACCTGGTGGAAGCCTAGGTGCACCTGTAACAAACTGGCAGAATGCTCGCTGCTGCTCTGGTGTGAATTCGCCCATAATCTCAAGAAACTAAGAATGCCATAAGAGACAGACAGCATATGAGGGCCATGTATCAATAATTGATAATCTCATAATTCGACATAATTCTTCAAAAGTTGTGAAAATAGCTCACATTGACTATTGCAGGACTCTTGGCTGTGTATCCATGATCAAATTTAATATGATCAACAAGTGTGTCGAACTGCAAAATATGAGAGAATGTCACTAGTATTTCTACAAGGTAATTTCACAACAAAATGACGTAAGAAGTCCAAAATTGCTGATAATAGTAGGTAACATGAATATTTAGCAGTTCACCTTCCACAATTCTCTACGGCCACACAGCAAATGGTCCAACTCATGAGGAATGAATATGCGTAATGCTGTTATGTCAAATACCTGAATTTCAAACATAAATAATCAAAAAATGGGAGAGAACAGAGAAAACGCATGCACATTAAAGACGGGGGAGAAAAATATGCCGGCATTGTAGGCTACGTAATTTAAAAACTCTGAATTTGCATTGATCAATGATTAATGACATTGAGTAGTAGTCCCACAGGGTAGATCAATTGGCAAAAGATTAACTGGTCCATCTTTGATTTAAGTTTCTTTGTCAACAACAAAATCAAATACCAACAATAATATATATCAACATCAGTATCATAAATTACAAATGATGAATAAATAACAATATTTTCTCTAGTGAACACAATACCATAGGTATCAAAAGAGCACTTGAAGTCCATATTCAGAAAGCTAAAAATTGAATTAGTATATGAACACAGATCAATAACTCATTAGGGGAGAAGTGATTGTTGATTAACCTGTGCAAGGAAAACTGTGAAAAGCCATAAGCCATAATCCGCAATAAGAACGGGAGGCAAGAACGTTATAATACTACACTAAGGTCCACAAATGCAGGAAACATGCGTTTCATCATTCTATTTTTACTGTGGAATCCCCCAATGCAGCAGGCTCAAAATTAAGACCAGTACAAGACTTCACAACATGGTAATTTGAAGACTTGAGCGATATTTAATATCTTGGCAGGGATCTTAAAGGTGTCTTCATCTAATGGAAACATATAACACCAAATTAAATAAAAATATCATTGACGAAGTTACCTGATTGAATCCTGCAGTAAATGCTTCCATTTGCCGCATTATTCCCGTCTTGACAGTTGCATCTAATACCAAGGATATGTACTCCTCCAAGTTATGAATATTAACCTGAAAATTTATCCAATGTTAAAAGAATTTCTTAACCATGAAAAAGAGAGGTGGATAACTTGAGATTTTATAATATACAGTTTCATCTCCTGGTCTCAAAACGTAGTCCGGATAACCAGGAACTGTAAAATCTAAGCAGAGATCTTCAACCGGAATCCCACGGAAAGTCAAGTTGGAAATTGTATTTTGATTATCACCATTTATCGATCCTAAGTACTGTTTCCGGCAAACAAGAGCTTGCAATTCTTGTAAAGTCTTCCCAAGCTCAGCGTCAAATGAGAGGATATCATGTAAATCAAGATCCTGAAAACCGATTCACCACGTTTTGTCACAATGAAAATATTGAAAGCACAATATGCCCAGACGACTTCCAACCATTTAGAGTGACAAAAGAAAAAGTAAGTATATAATACTACTGACTTACTTGACCAAGAACAAGCTTATAAAATGCTGTTGAGAGCGGTAGATCCAATAGTCTTCCATCTTGCAGAGCTTTGGCCATCACACGACCAACAAGCCGGAAATATTCAATAACCTTCGAAAATTGGCTGCCATCCGATGAATCAGCATTTGGTGGCCAAGGTCGAGGAAACAACCCAAGAGGAGATTGAATAATATCAATATTGGCTGCATCAGAAGTAAGCCTAGAGCCACCTTTAGCCTTCCTAACCTGTTCATCTTCACCACTATCCGACTCTTGCAATGAATTAGACCTCCACATTCCAAGTCCAGCCCGCTGCAATTCATGACTTAAAAGTGTGTAGAACTCAAGGGTAGGACCTAATCCAGTTCCCACTTCACCAAAATATTCTACTTCAAGAACAGCCTTCTGGCTAGAATACATCTCCATAACTTTCGCAGCAGAATCTAAAATACGATTACGGGAGACACGGACCTTCTGGCGCTGTAATCTTCCAACCCTTCCCTCCCGTTCATTTACTGTTCCAAGACCATCAGCTCCTTGCTGCTGATGTAACCGATATAATGCACGTGACAGCCCAAATGCGGTTGAATAGAAATACTGCCGGCGAGTCTCAAAAGGAAATAAGAACGGACATGCCTTAGTCAATTGGTAACACCATGAGGGAAGACTCCCACTGCATAGTGCAAGAGCGTCCTGAATTTGTCGAGCCAACTTGGGAGTAAGCTTACTGTTGATAAATTCCTCATGAGGAACCTTACCACCAATTCCACCCAATTCATCAAGTGTAGTGATCTTTCCTTCTGCAAAATGATCAGACACGATCTGTGCCCTTAAGCGTGGAGCAAGCTGATTCAATCCCTCGAGTACACGCAACAAAGATAGTATATCATACGTAGGATTAGATTTGTCAAAATCGCATGGAAGTTTTCCTTGTAAAATACTATCTAAAAGAGACATTTGATGGAACTGAGACTCTGAATTTGAATTGGAAGTCGATACACACTTGGTAGATTTAGATTTTGAGGAGCTTGATTCCCCAGCTAAAACAGCTCTTTCAGATTGATTATCTGCCCTCTGATACGTGATAGTATATATATCACCCCATAAACTGCTCCCATCATTAGATAAGAAATCACTGCCAGCACCGGCAAACCTCTCATCATCGTCTTCATTCAAAACAAGCTGGCGTTGAACAGCTTGGTATATTGTCAAATGCCTATCGAGCTGCTTCTCACCAGAAGAAAAAAGTAATTTTGGGTTATCATTGGAGCTACCAAAAAGAGGACGTCCCTGTGGATCCCGACCTCCACGGAAACCTCTGCCATTAGCTGGTCCAAGCCCAGCCATAGCAGCAGCAGCAAATGACATACCACCCCTCGAACTAAAAGAATTTCCACTCCTATGATCAGGAGAATTAGATCCCCTGACTGCAGCAGCTCTACTGCTAGAGCCAAAAGTTGAATGTATCTGACCATCACTTGTAGCTGGACCAGCATCCCCATCTTCAACTGTGTCACCCAATTTAACATCATGCACCTTTTCAGGCATACAAAGAGGAAGAGAGTCATCCTGCAGCACCTGAATCATAGGAACCAAGAAGGATGAAGGAGAAAGGGTTCAGACAGTTAACATGCTAATAATGTGTTTCCTTAAAAAACAATGAGATTTACATATGATAGAAACTAAGAGAAAAGTGGAACATTTACAGCCTCCTTTTTTTTTTTTTTTTTTTTTTTTTTTTTGCAATATCAATCATTAGATTCCTTGTATGAATGCATCAAATTGTGATATGGAAAGAAAAAAATAATAATTAATTGCATACATCATCGTGGTCATCATCTTCATCATCAGAAATATCATCATCCTCAATCACTAAAGAATCATCAATCTGGATGGAGGATAGGTCCAATTCTTCATCCTACAGAGAATAAGAAACTGACCATCAAAATGAGTTTAACAAAGAAAAGATTGAACATAAGTAATGTTACTATCATGAAAGTTTTAGATTCTTAAACAAATATAAAACAAAGTTGGATCCATGGTTGGAAAACTTATTGCATTTAAGAACATGTTATAAACAAATAACACCTGACCAAGCCAATGACTCAAATAAGGGAATAATAAAATAAACAAAAGTGGTTGACTAAATTATATAGAATGTAAGACCAAATCCACTGAAAAGGTTTTTATTTACAATAAATACTGCAATTGGAACTAACAATTTTTTTTAAGACGCTTAACATTTCATATAGAAAAAGAGAGGAACACAAAAACAGCAAGGAGTTATGTCAATTCAAACTACCAAACTTAAACACCATTAGAACTCAAAGACACAGGTGTACAAACTATAGAACAAACCATGTTTAAGTAAAAGTCATAACAAACTTGGACATCAAAAGTAGGAAGAATTTTTACTAAAAACATTACTAATGGCAGTTTGGATACAATTACTCATGCACCTTCATGTAATTTTCTCAAATTTATTTAATCTCATAATCATGAGCAACCAGTTTAATGTTGCTAATGCTGCTAATGCTAAGAGTTGACTTTTTAAATAAACTTAAATATTAAATTTTAAAATTTAGAAAGAAGAAAAAAAATTGGCGGGTCTGCAAAGTTAACAAAATAGACAACGCAATAACTGATTAAGAACAATCAAGTGCCTGTTAAAAATACGATAACATACATGAACAATCATAAATCTTATATTTATAGGTGAAATTCATTCATCCGTATCAAAATATATCCATAGAATTTATAATACATAAATTCTTTTGAAAGAGGAACTAACAACACTTCTTTTGGATGAGAAGTGTTGGATTATTACTTTTAAAATAAGAACTAACAACACTTCTTTTGGATGAGAAACAGTGAAATAAAATTTATCAAAATTCAGTAAAAAGAAAATAAGTTGAATTTTATTTGCTTCACACACTAGGAGATTTTTTTCTTTTTAGTGCATTTTTGTTTTCTTTATTATTATTATTTTTTTAATAATGCATTTTATTCAGTCATCAACCAATGAATGAATGTTCCATAGCGCTAGGATTTGAAACACATGATGCATTTAGTGAAGAAGAAGAAGCAGAAGAAATCACTCACTTATTCCGACAAAAATCATTAGACAAAAAGAAGGACTAACTTGCAGCATTAAAATCTAATTGTCAACTAAATATTTGCAATACTCATCCAAAACAGCACAATTTTCAAATGGAAATGCGCACATAAAACATATCAACAAATTGCAAATTTATTACGTAACAAAATATACTTAGAAAGATGAATTATTTAGAACCCCATTTAAATTGTCATCTAGTCCTCTAAATTTCTATTTTACCGAGCCATTGGATTTATTGAAATAGTGTTCCCCCTGTTGTGAAAAAGTACCTCAGATGTAGTCTCTCCATTTACGGGCTTCATTTGGGCATCCTTGTCCATAGCTGCTCTTCTACGAGTAGAACTTCTAGTTTGCAGGCCTCTCTTCTCCTCCCAAGCAGGCTTTAGAATAGCTTTCCCCTTCCCCTTTGATATGCTTTTCTCATGTGAAGAAGATTCCTTCCCTGCTCTTTCTCCAATAGTCATCGATGATCTAGACCTAGTAGAGTAACGACGAGTGGTTGAACTGGGGGTTGAATTTATTCCTGATGGAGCAACATTTCCTAGAGGCGTAGCTCCTGAATCTGAGTTTGCACCAGATGCTGAAGGTTTCTGACCAGATTCACTTTTCTGAACTCTAGGCCACAGAAATTCTTCAACAGCTGCTAAACTTGCCAGTGGATCAATCAGAACAATATTTGATGAATAATCACGAAGTGATTTTTCTCCCTGGGCTCGACAAAGTCGCAACTTAAATGGCTGAGATAACACACTAAGCCCAGAGGAAAGCCGCGCACTACCGCTGGATGATCTAGAAGAATGGCTCAAGACAACAGGAAAACGCTCCAACGAGGATAAAGCACTCTGCAGCTTTTGAACTAAGACTGTCATAGGAGCTACCGTCCCCTCGTTAATGCTTGTAGGAAGAGCAACAGAAACAAATGATTTAAATCTTTTAAGCACTTGTTGCCGAAGCTTTGGCAACTCGACTTCCGAAATTCTTCCTTTAGAGAAGTATCCGCAAGAAAAGTAGTTAAGCAAAACTCCGACAACACCACTACCAATAAATTCAAAAGTTGAAACACCATAATCTTTGCCCAATTCAACTAGCATTTCAGATATCACGCCAGTTAAATACTCTTCCTTATTTGTAATAATTTCATCTAGGCGAGACCCTGATGCTTTCAACTTTCCTTTTGATTTATTCTTCTGATCATCAATACCAGCATTCAACTTGACACAAAGATTCTTCAAACGTAAGAGATCATCTGTAACTCCAACTTCAACATCTCCCGGATCTAAAGGGAAGTACTTAGTTTTAAAAGCATTGGCACAGGAACTTACAGAAGTTCGGAGATTAGAATTAATTGACGGAACCTCCACTGAACCCTGTGGAACACCACTTCCAGAGACAGAATTCTTGTTTTCGTCCAGTGAACTTCCATCCGAATTCATATTTCCACTACGCCGCCTATAACGTCGAGTGCGTGATGCAGTTCCAGATGCAGAGTTGTTATCCTTCTCGACAGAAGCCGCTTGGGGAGAAGTATTTTGGTTATTAGCCAAGATAAGCTGGTCAACAGCATAAACAACACCCTCTCGAAGGAACATCTTAGAAAATGTTTCATAAAGCTTTTCCATAAGAATCTCAGCAATTTGGAGAGCAGGAATCAAAATGTGTGGATCTTTCCATGCCAAAACACCAGCTAGAAAACTAAATCAAGAAATGAAAAATTAAGCACACCAACAAAACAAGCCCGGAAATCTTATGCATGATGAAGTTAGATACCTTGCTATATTCGTCACATTCAATAATGACTGTATCATCTCTGGAGTGCTGAAGTACATCAATTTTCCAATTCCTGAGAGACATTTATGACGTACTGGACCATTCACACTGGAACCATAGATCTAATTGACCAAAGAGCTCAATTTCAGTACTAACTGAACCAGAAAAGAACTCTCTTAGGCTCCAAAGTAAGTATAATATGCCATACATACCTGTATTAAAATAGGAAGAAGATCCATTCCAAACTGGAGGAGGAGCTCAGGCTGATCCTTTAAGAGTTTCTCACGAGCTGACACTTCTGGAACACTATCAGTTTGATCTTCTTCTTTCACAGAACCGCTAGTAGATGGCTTCTTGATGACAGGTCCTTTCACAAACAAATTAAAGTTGGGTGGAAAGGAAATAGTTCCTTGAGGTAGAGGAGGTAGAAGCTCATTTGCCAAGTTGACTATCTCAAAAATCTAAACATTTAATAGAAATCAAACTGTTAGAGGATGAGAAAAGAGGTTAAACGCTCAACAGTTAACAAAATCAGAAAAATAACCTCCATTATAGAATATTAGGGTACAATAGATAACTAATGATGAAAAATGGGAGATTGTGGCAATTGAAATTTTTTCAGATAAAAAACTACTTCATAGAAATTTATTGAAAATAAATAATTAATTAAAAACTACATTCAACCACATTGATCAAAAGCCTGGAGTCTATTCAAACACTTGCCATACATGCATTTCTATTGCTTGAACCAAATTAGTTTCCCAGTATCAGCTTTCTGAACAATATGTGATCATTAGATTCAAAATGCTTCCAGCACACTTCTGATTCCGTAATTATAAAAGAATCGGCAATCATGCCTAAAACCATTTAAAGCAACAACCATACCGCAGATCAAGTATCCTTCAAAAATATATATAAATAGCTACATCAACAAATAAATAAGAACGCAGACACGTGAAAATACAATACACACAAGTTTTTTAAAAAATACATTACATACATGATGGAAGTTTTTTATGGAAAAAAAAAGGTAGCAGTTTATGTAATGATATAAAGCTTAGAACATGCATATTTATATTTTAATTGATTCTTACATTCAACCTTTCAAATCTACTAAAATTTCAAAAAGTTCTTCCAGTATCAAGATCTAGAACTCAGTTGGTTTCATAACTTGATTTGGACTCTAAAATGTATTTTCTGTTTCTCGTTGTCCTTTTTCTTCTTGAAAATGAACATCTTTATACAATTGAAAGAAAGGATACAATGGAAAGAACAAGAGAGTTCAACATCTGAAGCTGAAAAGTACTATTATCCAAAAGGCAAAAACCATCACTAGAAAATTGAATTTCTTGAATTCTTTTCTGTTTCTATTTAAGCATGACTCCCCATAAGAGGGCCTTTCTTCATAGCATTGCACCTTAGAACATGCATATTTATATTTTAAGTTGATCTTACATTCAACCTTTCAAATCTACTAAAATTTCAAAAAAGTTCTTCCAGTATCAAGATCTAGAACTCAGTTGGTTTCATAACTTGATTTGGACTCTAAAATGTATTTTCTGTTTCTCGTTGTCCTTTTTCCTTCTTGAAAATGAACATCTTTTATCAATTGAAAGAAAGGATACAATGGAAAGAACAAGAGAGTTCAACATCTGAAGCTGAAAAGTACTATTATCCAAAAGGCAAAAACCATCACTAGAAAATTGAATTTCTTGAATTCTTTTCTGTTTCTATTTAAGCATGACTCCCCATAAGAGGGCCTTTCTTCATAGCATTGCACCTTAGAACATGCATATTTATATTTTAAGTTGATCTTACATTCAACCTTTCAAATCTACTAAAATTTCAAAAAAGTTCTTCCAGTATCAAGATCTAGAACTCAGTTGGTTTCATAACTTGATTTGGACTCTAAAATGTATTTTCTGTTTCTCGTTGTCCTTTTTCCTTCTTGAAAATGAACATCTTTTATCAATTGAAAGAAAGGATACAATGGAAAGAACAAGAGATTCAAACATCTGAAGCTGAAAAGTACTATTATCCAAAAGGCAAAAACCATTCACTAGAAAATTGAATTTCTTGAATTCTTTTCTGTTTCTATTTAAGCATGACTCCCCATAAGAGGGCCTTTCTTCATAGCATTGCACCTAGGTGCTAGTCACAACCTTGGCACCTTGCTTCGAAGAAGCAAGGTGCTCTTAGGAAGGCATGCTCCTTAAGGGCTTCTTTAGAAGATAAAAATAAACTTAGATGCAAAATCCCTCGCATTTAGGTTTTTATTGTTTTTTTTTAAAAAAAAAAAAAAAAGAAGTATGTTAATATGAAGTAGAATGATTTCTTTCACCTCAAGCTGCCATCCATTTCATCCTCTTCTATCTTCTTCGCCAATTCACTGCCAATCTCACACAATTCTTCTACTTCTCCAGTAAGCTTGCTCTCTCTCCCCCTCTCTCTTCCTTCCCGCCTCTGATTAGCCCTCTCTCTCTCTGCCAGTCTCTCTTTCTATCTCTCTCTCTCTCCCCTCGCTTATTTTTATCTCTCTCTCCATTTCCCTCCTATCCCTCAATCGGTTCTCCTCCTTTATCTCACCCTGAGTTCCAATTCATAATTAGTAATTCACCTCTGTAATCTTCGCAATTTTTGAAGTCTAAGATTCTAACAATGGGGAATTAAACCATATTTCTCCCCATGAAGGTTTCTTATTGTGTATATACATTTAACTATACTTTTTATACATAGGGTTCATAAGGTAATTGTGCCTCAAGATTTAGAGAGCATTGTGATCAGGATCTGATAGATCTCATAATCAAAGATTAAAATATCAATGTCGATGTCAATATTAAGATTTCAATCTTACATGCGTATCGATAAAATACCGATATCAACGGATATTTTTGTAAGTAAAAACTTTATATAAAATTTACTTAGATTAATGATTTAGTTGCTTTTTCTGAAAATAAGTTATGGATAATGTTATTAGTATTTATATTCATATTGGACTAAACATATGACATTTTCTGTCTTACGAGCATTTATAAAAGATATCAAAGACATCAATGGATCTTTAATATCGATGTCAAACCCTTTGATTTCCGGATATATTGACATGTTGATGGATATTTTAAAAATTGCTCCAAATACAAATCCTAGTAAATGAATAACACCATTAGCTAGGTTGCGAGTTAGTCCCAGTTGGCACATTAACCCTCCATCGCTAGTTTATTCCGTCGCTATGTTAGTTTAGTTAAGTTTCTGTTAGTTGCTACGCTAGTCCAAACACTAGTGGGTTGTAAAAGAGCAAGATAATTATCATTTATGTTTTTTTTGTTACTGTTAGATTATAAATGAGATGGAAAAACCCAAGGGAACAACGAGAGTTGTCTACCCAGGGAAAATGATACCATGCAGAGTGACGACCAGGAAAATTGGCAGAACCTACCTGCTCTTGTGGTCTATTTAAAGCAGGCGAAACAGATGCATTAGTAGACACGCCAGAACCAGATAAGATATCTTTAAGAATCCCACTGATACCAAGAAGCAGCAAAGTTTTTGCACCTAAAGCAGATCCACTTGCACATGTGGAAAGAAGTCGAATTAATCCCTGCATAATTGTGTAGATGTAATCAATACCCTGAAGCACATAACCATCAAAGGATGAAAGCACATTTAGAACTTACTGTGTAAGTCGATGAGCCAAGTGTTGACTGTCCACCTCCAGTACTGCTGGTGGAAATAAGTGAGGCAGCTTGCGTAACAAGTCCATGGTTACATAGTTCATCTAATTTATCAGGAGATGATGCAAAGGCCTCCGCAATACGGGTCAAACAAACTGAAGCATGTTCCAACACCTACCAACAAGAGATTTAGGTGGATAAAGAAAGGAACAAGAGTATCTCACATTTGCTCACTGATTTTCTTTCTTTAATTAAAAAAATAATAATAATAAAATAAATAAATAAATATTTTTTTATTTTAAAAAAAAAAAAACTTGGTTATAGAAAAGGTTAAAAAAAAACACAGGCCTGAGCGAGCAAAAGGACCTCCAAAAACTTCAACAGTAAGAAATAAAATAAATAAATAAACAATAAAAAAGAACATCACAAAAAGGTTTAGCCGCAGGAACACAAGAAATGGTGCAAAGAAGTGCTGAACTTCAGGTTAGAGCCCCTCTCATCCGTCTATAATTGAAGGCAAAGATTTATCTACTACAAAAACCTTGAATCTCAAATTTGTTAACTATGACTAAAGCAACTTACTTTTGCATCATGATACTGAAGAAGGTTTGTCAGCAAGGGAACAGCTTCCATCACAAAGTCAGCTGCGTCTGAAGGAAGCTTCTTGCACATATTAGCAGCAGTGGACAATGCGACTCGCTATAATACAATTTCAACAAAATGATAATATAGTTAACAAGTAAATTATATGAACCCTGATGAACAAAAAGTCCAGTCTTGGATAGTATCCAAAATCTGCATAGCAATAGGGTCCACAGCCATCAGTTACCTGAACTCCTGTAGAGAAGAAATCTAAATATGATAGCACAGCCATAAGAGCACCAGCCCGCAGGCAGGCAGTAGGGTGTTCCTGGGATATCTTCTTTAAAGCTTGCAGGGACTGTTGACAGAAACCTACTTCTATTAGTACCATCATCTCAGAAGTTAAAAAGCATGAACTCACGGAATTTGATGCATAACAACACGGGCAAAGAATTCACGGAACCACCGTGTATTAAGTGTCAAAATGACGCTATTTGGAGTTTCGAGCAGAAAACAACTACTGTGAGTACCTATCAGTTATTAAAAAAAAAAAAAAGAAAAAAAAAAAACGAGACCAAACTGCTTATTCTACAAGACAACATCCAGTCTCACTTCCTCGTGACCACCAAAATGCGTGAGAGCTAGCATTTTTAGCTCCAGTCAGTTATCACGGTAAATATTATGCATTAGTATTTTACAAATCAGCACAGTATAGTTCGCTCTCAACTGGTAACAACTTATTTCCACGTTTCACAAGGACCAAGTCAGATGCAAAGAGCAAACCTGTTCAGCTAGGTCCATGTATTCTATAGTCAGCAATCTAGCACAGAAGCAGGAAACAGCACCATAATGCACGACAGCAGCACATGATGAAGGGAGAACATCGCAGAGATGGGTTAGTGCCCTGGCCGCTAGAAGCATTATATCAGGATTGCTTTCGTGATTAAGTAAGCCAACAAGGATAGGGACAAAGGAATCGACAGAGAAAGTACTTAGAGACTCCTCAGTGCCAATTGAGAGCATCTCACAGAGTTGTGTCAATGCCTCAACCTGCCTCCCTTCTTCTCCATCCGCTCTCAACCCAGATAAGATCTTCTTAAGCCGCCCTCTCTGCTGTGATGACGAAGCCGATGCAATTGCAGAAGATGGAAGTAAATCATCCAATCCAGCACCGAGTTTCCTAAGAAGTCCTTGAAGGGCGCTACTTGCTGTGGATAAATTCTGCTGCAAAACTCCCATTCCTCCTTCACTGTCGTTGTCATCATCCTCCCCACCGCCACTGCCTTCAATATTTAACCCAAAGCTCTGCTCAGCATTTCTTTCTCTATCCCCAATTCTAACCTCGTGTTCCTTCTCCTTCCCCTTATCCGAGTTTTCTTTATCAGAATTCTTCCCACGTCGGCGTGACCCTGATGATTCGTTAGTCGAGTCCATTGGAGTAGTGGTGGCAGACGGTTCCTGGGTTCGAGTAGAGCGAGAACGAGTTGAGATCGAAAGAGTTGATGCAGCAAGATTCGATGAGGAAGCACCAGAAAGACGAGCGCGCTTGTTAGAACGGGTAGTGGGACCAGAAGACGAAGAAGGGGCTGCTGAGGAGGCCTCCGCCCGCTTTCTGCTCCGAGTTTCCATACAAAAACCCAAACCCTCGAATCGATGAGTCGCTCGCCACCGAGCGGCGATCACACAGTTCTTGATCCGAATTTACTACGCATCTGACCAGTACCAAATTAAACAAACCGAAAAGAAAACAACGAACACTAGCTGAACCGAAAACCAGCTAAGTCCTCACACAACCCCCCTCAATTCGAAAACCCTAGATTCCCCTTACCCCTATAGAGAAAAAGAATGTGAATCCACGGCAAGAGAAACAAGAAATCAGGAATTGCTCATAAACCCTTCAGAGCAATGGAAAGTAAAGAAATCAAAAACCAAATTACAACACCTAGAACACAACGCCCATCGAAATGTAAAGGAGAAATCGGTGAAACGCCGGTGATTGGATAGAAGGCGTGGTAGCGTTTGAAATCTGAGTTAAGAATTGAATTACGTAAAAACAAAGGGGGTCCCCTCAGGAATGGAGAAGGGGAAAATGGAAGGAAAGCCCTAGGGACGAAGAAAAGAAAACGTAGAAGAAGATGAAATGGGAACTAATTCTTCCTATTATAGTGTGTTTTTTTTTCTTTTAGAGAATAATTTTAATTTTATTTTCACAATATAAATTTATATATTATATATTAATTTCATTTATTTTGTGTAATGACGAGGATGAGGTTCCACATTTTGCATGGCGGTGATTGTGATTGTGAGTACAAAATATACCAAACTCCTCCGCTTTGTTCCGTCGCCGACGTCCAAAACCCTCCTTCAAAACTGCCACGTTTGTCTCGAGGGAAAAACAATGTGTTAAAATTTGGGTTGATAAAGTTCGGAAAATTATTAGGGTTAAATTATAAAAAAAAATATCCTCGTGTTGTTAGTTTTGGATGGAAATTGCAACGTCCTAAAATTTAGGTAATTTTAAATTAATTAGTGAAATTAATCATTTCTTTTATTTAAAAGCCAAAGTTTAGAATTTAAATATTTTATTAGTGGTTTGAGTTTTTTTTTGGGAAAAGGAGTTGGGGTTGTTATATTTATTTATTTATTTTGTTTTTATCTATTTATTTTTGTTTGTTTTGCCTTTTCCTAAAAAGAAGTAGGGAAGGGTTTGGTTATTTTTAAATAGGGAGACATCAGGAAGCGTGCAGTAGAGAAAAAAAAGAAATCTTCTTCCTCTCCTTCTCCCACCGGCGCCACCCTCTCCAAGTTTCCTTTACCTGCCTTTTTTTCTTTTTCTAGCCGCAAGGAGCCCACCGCTAGTCGTAGCCGCCGTCGATCGCGTACCAGAAGGCGTCGCCATTCATCGTCGACTCGAAGTCGAGTTCGTCCAACCGCCGCCAATGCCACGCGTCCTCGCATCAACTCGTCGTTCCAGATTCGTGTCAGCTGCCTCCGTCGACCTCAACTAGGGCCACTGTCACTGTGAAGATGCGAGCCGCGCCATCCGCAACCGACCTCAGCTGCGCCCTATCGTCATCGTCAAGGTCGTCGACATCTGCGGCAGTAGTCGTCCATACGGCGTCGGCCTGCTCGTGTGTCCTCTATTTGCATACTGTAGGGTAAGAACTTGGTTATTTTGGTCAATTCTTTTGAGGTTCTTGAAATATTTTGGATATTTAATGAAATCTTGGCTTGACGTTTGGTCCAATGTTGAATTAGGAGACTGGAATGGAGGTTATGAGGCGTTGTAGCAACCGCAAAAGCCTTCATTGATTTTTTGTTGGCAAGTTTTGGGGGTAAGTTGTGTGAGGATTGCTGAATTAATTTGTTTAGATTTTGGGGATTCGCCCCACAAATTGAACTGTGTGTTGTGGTTGGTGTCAGGGGCTTTGACTCAAGCCTTTGCAGTTTTAGGAGGGAGTTTCAGCTATTTGTTTTCTTTTGCGTGGGCCTAAACCCAAGGTAAGCGGTTTACTAACGGTTGCCCTCGACCCTAAGCATGCTTACCACTGGTTCTATTTAGAATGAAATATCTTGATATGTCTGTCTATGGATGGGTGAATTGTGAACGGTTATGTAGTCTTAGCATGTTTTACGATGTTGGATGAATGTTTATGTCTGTATGAGATTACAGTGACTGTTAGTGTTGCCACTGGGTTGTGCACATCGCATATTGTGAGCCTTCAGGCCCACACCCTATGCTTATGTATGGTGTCCTTTTGGGACCACCACTTATGTTTATGTTTGTGACCTCTAGGGTCACTACTTATGAAAATGTGCCTTGCCACTGGGTTGTGCACATCGCATATTGTGAGCCTTCAGGCCCACACCCTATGCTTATGTACGGTGTCCTTTTGGGACCACCACTTATATTTATGTTTTTGCCCTCTGGGGTCAATACTTATGAAAGCGTGCCTTCGAGTTCGCCCCTTATGCCTATGCCTATGCCTATAATTTCGTTGTGCACTTGTGTCCCAATGGAAAGACTAACAGATCACTAAGTGGGCCCAGTAGTGGGTTGCTTACTGAGTATACTTTTATACTCATCATTTTCCTTTCATGTTTTTCAGCTAAAGGTAAAGATAGACCGACGCATGACAAGAGAGATCCGTGACCTGACCATTTGGACGAGTTGTTGCTTCCGCATTTAGGTTTCATGTAATAGAGTCTGGTTTAGGAGTCAGGCATTTTAAAATATTATGAAATATTCCTTGATTTTATTTATTGATTTATTTAATTGTATTTATTTTAAAGTTGGGTTAGGGGTACCCCAAACGGTATTTTTTAGGCTTTCTCTTATTTGTTTATTTGAGCATTATTTAATTAAATAAAAAAATTGTCTCTTTTACTTAATTATTCTTTGAGAAAATGTATTGCTAAGCCTATGCATGCATAAAGTAACGTCCTAGAAATTTAGGTCGTTATAGTTAGTATCAGAGCCTAAGTTTTAGGTTCTGTAGACTGACTTACATCGTGAGTCCAAACTATTCCTTATGGCCACAAATGGATCTCTCGTCATCGCCAGGTATATCGTTTAAAGTTCTTTAGGGAAATATGTATGAAATCTTACCTGTTGTGCAGTCATTTGATGGTTTACCTTGCTAGCGTTTATTAAAGTGTTACGTGTGGTTATCAGATATGGCACCACGAACTAGAGGAAGAACAGTCGAGGTAAGAAAGTAGTTGGGGAGTGGAACCCTGACATACAAGACTCTAAGGTGCAGAGTCAAGAACTGTTGGACTCACCACCTCGTGACCCTTTTGGGCCAACCTAGCAGAGAGTTAGACCAAGAAGCGGGCCTCGAACTTCAACTATGGCCCCCCTAGGACCATCATCCTCAGAAACGTCAGTAGAGTATACGGTCATGGCTACAGCTATTGGGAATGTCATTACACAGGCCGTATTAGGACAGTTAAAGGATATGGTGGTCGAGCAGATAACTCAGCACGCACAGCAGCAACAGGTGCCATCCTCGTCGGCCCCATTACCACAAGTTCAGAATCAAAATAGGGCCACGAATCGGACTGTGGCAGGCCCTTCCTTGGAAGTCGAATATCTACGGCACTTCAAGAAGTATGATCCCTCGGCGTTCAACGGGTCCCTAAAAGACCTTACAAACGCAGAGTTGTGGTTGTCCACTGTGGAGGGGATTTCTCAGTACACGAGGTGTCCAGAGGAGCATAAGCTGCAGTGTACAGCTTTTGTTCTCATCGATAATGCCAAGCGCTAGTGACGCTCAACTGAGAGAATGATAGAAGCCAGTGGAGGCCAAGCCATGTGAGACCAGTTCAAGGAACGGTTGTACGAGAAGTACTTCCCTACTCACGTGATGTACAACAAGCAGGCTGAGTTTATGAATCTGAAGTAGAGGATCATGACAGTAGAAGAGTATGAGGAGAAGTTTGACATGTTGTCTTGCTTCGCCCCTGATCTGATGTCTACTAAAGCAAAAAGGGTTGAAAGATTTGTACAAGGACTTTGGGATGGGGTGCGAGGTATTGTGCAAGCTCTAGAGCCTCCCACCTAAGCTGCAGCTTTCGGAGCGACAACACGTGTGGGCTGTCCTTCAGGAATAGAGTTCCTGAAGTCCTTAACGGAGGAACCTGCCCCAGGCCAGAAGAGAAAAGCTGAGCAAAAAGCTCTGGGACTTCCGTAGAAGGTTCAGAGTACAAACAGATCGTTAGGGCATGCCCAACGGCAAGCTACTGCTTTAGGAGGAGTTTAGAGGGAAAGACTAGTGTGCAAGTCGTGCGGGAAGCATCATCAAGGACGCTGTCTGATTAGCACAGGGACTTGTTTTAGATGTAAACAGACAGGGCATACTGCGGACCAATGCCCTAGTAGTGGTTCCGAAAGTACAGGGGGTCACCCTCCGAGTTTGCATCAGGGTAGTTCAAATCGACAGCAGCAGCAGAGTCGGGTCTATGCCACAAGTCGTCAGGAAGCTGAGCATTCGGAAACAGTAGTGACAGGTACGCTCCCAATCTTAGGGCACTATGCCTTGGCATTATTTGACTTTGACTCGTCTCACTCTTTCATTTCATCGTTATTCGTAAAGCATGTTATGTTAGTTTTAGAACCCATTGGGTTATGTTTTATCAGTATCTACATCGTCAAGGGAAATTATGATAGAAAGTGAAAAGATAAAAGCGTGTCAGTTAGAAACAACAAATCACACCCTTGATGTGACTCTAATAGTGTTAGACATGCGTGACTTTAATGTAATTCTGGGCATGGATTGGTTGGTTGTCAACCATGCTAGCATAGACTGTTTTCGTAAGGAGGTGATTTTTAACCCCCCTAGGGAAGCAAGTTTTAAGTTCAAGGGAGGCCAGGACGATAGTTTTGCCCAAGGTGATTTCAACAGTAAAGGCCAAGAGGTTGATTAACCAAGGTGTCTGGAGTATCTTGGCTAGCGTAGTTGACACAAGAGAAATCGAGATTGCTCTAACCTCTAAGCTGGTTGTGAAAGATTATCTTAATGTGTTTCCAGAAAAACTTCCAGGGTTGCCTCCACCAAGAGAGATTGATTTTGCGATCGAGTTGGAGCCGGACACTGTTCTCATATCCAAAGCTCCATATAAAATGGCTTCGGCCGAATTGAAAGAATTGAAGGTCTAGCTGCAGGAACTGCTTGATAAAGGGTTTATACGACCCAGTGTCTCTTTGTGGGGTGCACCAATTTTGTTTGTGAAGAAAAAGGATGGATTGTTATGTTTATGTATAGACTACAGAAAGTTGAATAAGATGACCATCAAGAACAAGTACCTACTTCCTAGGATCGATGACCTGTTTGACTAGCTACAGGGTGCTACTGTATTTTTCAAGATTGACCTACGATCAGGTTACCATCAGCTGAGGATCAGGGACAGTGATATCCCGAAGATTGCATTCCGATCCAGATATGGGCATTAAGAGTTCATTGTAATGTCTTTTGGTTTAACCAATGCTCCAGTGGTATTCATGGATTTGATGAACAAGGTGTTCAGGGATTTCCTGGATACCTTTGTAATTGTTTTCATTGATGACATATTGGTCTATTTCAATACAGAGGTGAAACACGAGGAAAATCTTCGGAAAGTCCTAGGAATGTTGAGGGAAAACAAACTGTATGCAAGGTTTTCTAAGTATGAGTTTTGGCTACGAAAGGTGTTCTTTCTTGGGCACGTGGTGTCGAATGACGGGGTTTTAGTGGATCCAGCTAAGATTGAGGCCGTTACAAATTGGCCCCACCCTACAACGGTCAGTGAGGTGCGCAGTTTCTTGGGGTTGGTTGGGTACTATCGTAGGTTTGTAGAGAATTTCTCTAGCATGGCCACGCCGTTGACTCGCTAACCAGGAAGGGAGCTTCGTTTGTTTGGAGCAAAGCTTGCGAGGACAGTTTTCAAGACCTCAAGTAAAGGTTGGTTTCAGCACCGGTTCTCATGGTGCCAGATGGCTCCGGGTATTTCGTGGTCTACAGTGATGCTTTTAAGAAGGGTTTGGGTTGTGTGCTTATGCAGCATGGTAGAGTGGTCGTCTATGCCTCCCGCTAGTTAAAAAACCACGAGCGAAACTATCCTATTCACGACCTGAAACTGGTAGCGCTGGTGTTTGCCCTGAAGATCTGGAGGCACTACTTGTATAGGAAAAGGATCCAGGTTTTCACCGACAACAAGAGTCTGAAATACTTCTTGACCCAGAAAGAGTTGAACATGAGGCAGCGCAAGTGGATCGAGTTGGTAAAGAATTACGATTGCAAGATCCTCTACCACCCTGGTAAGGCGAATGTGGTAGCTGATGCCCTCAGTCAGAAGACCGCTCATTCGACCGCCTTGATCACTAGGCAGGTTCAATTGTGTAAGGATCTGGAGCGAGCTGAGATTGCGATGGCAGTGGGGGAAGTCACTTCGCAGCTAGCCCAGTTGACAGTACGACCAACATTGAGGCAGAAGATTATTGTGGCACAGCAAGATGATCTGAACCTTGTTCAGAAGTGTCTTTAGGTTAGGTTAAGCCAAGCCAGCGAATTTTCCATATCGATGGACCAAGGCCTTCTGTATCAGGGGCAGTTATGTGTACCTACAGATGATGGCCTGAAGGGGGAATTGTTGACAAAAGCTCACAACTTCCCATTCTCGATGCATCCAGGCAATACCAAAATGTACCAAGACTTGAAGTGGTATTACTGGTGACCTAATATGAAAATGGAGATAGCCGACTATGTCAGCAGATGTTTAGTCTGTCAACAGGTGAAGGCCTCAAGGCAGAAGATAGCAGGCTTGCTACAGTCATTGGATGTGCCAGAATGGAAATGGGAGAGCGTGGCTATGGATTTCATTACGGGTTTGCCCAAGACAGTAAAGGGCTTCTCAGTGATTTTGCTCATGATAGACAGGCTTACTAAGGTGGCAATTTTATTCCAGGGAAGCCCACGTACGCGATGAGTAAGTGGGCCCAGCTATATATGAAAGAGATAGTAAGATTGCATGGTGTGCCAGTGTCAATTGTGTCCAACAGGGACCCTCGTTTTACCTTCAATTTTTGGAAGAGCCTCCAGGCAGCGTTGGAGATGCAGTTAAACTTCAGTACAGCCTTCCACCCCCAGACGGATAGGCAAAAAGAACTCTTGAATTAAATGTTGGAGGACATGTTGCACACTTGTGCATTAAAGTTCTCAGGGAGTTGGGACTCCCACTTGCATTTGGAAAAGTTTGCTTATAATAATAGCTATCAGGCCACCATTAGCATGTCGCCATTTGAAGCTCTTTACGGTATAGGTTGTAGGTCTCATGTTTGTTGGGGTGGGGTTAGGGAGAGGAAACTGATGAGAACTGAGTTAGTGGAGTTGACGAATGAAGCCATGTAGAAGATCAGGGTTCGAATGCTAGCAGCGTAGAGTAGACAGAAAAGCTACGCTGACGTTAGGCATAAAGACCTTGAGTTCGAGACAGGTGACAAATTGTTCCTAAAAGTGGCGCCAATGAAGGGTGTTCTGAGATTCGAAAAGAAGGGTAAGCTAAGTCTGTGTTTTGTAGGGCCATTCGAGATCTTGGAGCGAGTCGGCCCTGTGGCTTACCGTTTGGCTTTACCATCGTCTCTCTTCGGGGTCCATAATGTTTTTCATGTCTCAATGCTAAGGAAGTATTTAACGGACCCGTCTCATGTGGTGGACTTTGAGCCCTTGCAACTGAATGAAAACTTAAGTAACGAAGAGAAACCTACGCAAATTGTGGCCAAGAAGGTGAAAGTTTTGCGCAACAGGGAGGTGCCACTGGTGAAGGTGTTATGGAAGAACCATCAGTTTGAGGAAGCAACTTGGGAGCGAGAGGACGAGAAGAGAACACTACATCCAGAGCTCTTCTAGGATTAGAACTTTCGAGGATGAAAGTTTCTTAAGGAGGGAAGGTCGTAACGTCCCAAAATCTAGGTAAGATTTAAATTAATTCGTGGAATTAATCGTTTGTTTTATTTAAAGGCCAAAGTTTAGGATTTAAATATTTTATTAGTGGTTTAAGTTTTTTTGGGAAAAGAAGTTGGGGGTTGTTATATTTATTATTATTATTATTTTTTTGTTTTGCCTTTTCCTAAAAAGAAGTAGGGTTAAGGGTTCGGTTATTTTTAAATAGGGAGACCTCGAAAAGTATGCAGTAGAGAAAAAAAAAATCTTCTTATTCTTCTTCTCCTTCTCTTACCGGCGCTGCCCTCTCCAAGTTTCCTCTCCCTGCCGTTTTTTTCTTTTTTTAGCCGCAAGGAGCCCACCGCTAGCCGTAGCCACCGTCGATCGTGCACCAGAAAGCGTCTCCGTTCGTCGTCGACTTGAAGTCGCGTTCATCCAGTCGTCGCCAATGCCACGCGTCCCTACATCAACTCGTTGTTCCAGATTCGTGCTGGCTACCTCAATTAACCTCAACCAAGGCCACTGTCGCCATGAAGATCCGAGCCACGCCATCTACAGCCGACTCCAGCTGCACCCTACCGTCGTCGTCAAGGTCGTCGACATCTGCGACAGTGGTCGTCCGTACGGCGTCGACCTGCTCGTGTGTTCTTTATTCGCATACTGTAGGATAAGAACTTTGTGTTTTTGGTCAGTTCTTTTGAGGTTCTTGAAATATCTTGGCTTGACATTTGGTCCAATGTTGAATCAGGAGACTGAAATAGAGGTTTTGAGGCGTTGTAGCAGCCGCAAAAGCCTTCATTGGTTATTTTCTTGATAAGTTTTGGGGGTAAGTTGTGTGAGGATTGTTGAATTAATTTGTTTAGATTTTGGGGATTTGCCCCCCAAATTGAACTGTGTGTTGTGGTTGGTGTCAGGGGCTTTGACTCAAGCCTTTGCTGTTTTAGGAGGGAGTTTCAGCTATTCGTTTTCTTTTGTGTGGGCCTAAAACCAAGGTAAGTGGTTTACTAATGGTTGCCCTCGACCCTAAGCATGCTTACCACTGGTTCTATTTGGAATGAAATATCTTGATATGTCTGTATATGGATGGGCGAATTGTGAACGGTTATGTAGTCTTAGCATGTTTTACGATGTTGGATGAATGCTTATGTCTGTATGAGATTACAGTAACTGTTAGTGTTGCCATTGGGTTATGCACATCGCATGTTGTGAGCCTTCGGGCCTACACCCTATGCTTATGTACGGTGTCCTTTTGAGACCACAACTTATGTTTATGTTTGTGCCCTCTGGGGTAAATACTTATGAAAGCGTGTCATCTTATGCCTACGCCTATGATTTCGTTGTGCACTTGTGTCCCAATGGAAAGACTAACAGATCACTGAGTGGGCCCAGTAATGGGTCGCTTACTGAGTATACTTTTATACTCATCCTTTTCCTTTCATGTTTTTCAGGTAAGGGTAAAGATAGATCGACGTATGACAAGAGAGACCCGTGACCCGACCATTTGGACGAGTTGTTGCGTTCGCACTTAGGTTTCATGTAATAGAGTCTAGTTTAGGAGTCAGGAATTTTAAAATCTTATGAAATATTCATTGATTTATTTAATTGTTATTTATTTTAAAGTTGGGTCAGATGTACCCCGAACGGTATTTTTTTTAGGTTTTCTCTTCTTTGCTTATTTGAGCATTATTTGATTAAATAAAAATGTTATCTCTTTTATTTAATTATTCTTTGAGAAAATGTTTTGCCAAATCTATGCATGCATAAAGTAGCGTCCTAGAAGCATATTAGAAATTTAGGTCATTACAAAAACTATTAAAAATTTTTTTCAAAAATATCTTTTAAACTTTCAAAAGTTTTAAAAACGTCTAAAATTTTAAAAAAGTTTTAAAATAGCTCATGGTTAGTAAATGAATAGATATCCTTGTATAGTACTCGTTGCAAAAATAACTCTAAAATTTAGGAAAGTTTTAAAATGTTTCTACCGATATTATGGTGATTGATTTGTTAAAGTTTTCTTGAATTCGAAAAAAACCAATTTCAAAACATATTATATCGATATTCTCTTTTTTTTCCCCATAGGATATAGATACTCCCAATTTTTTCTTTTCATTTTTTCCAATTCTTGCAACATTCCAACATCCAAAATAAAACCAATATTTTTAGTTAAAATATAAAATCTCACTAATTCCAAAATCAAAATCTTCACTTAGAACATACCAAAACGATAAATAGTTAAATAAAGAAATATATTTGGTTATTAACACACTCAACTACTAATATATAACTTCATAAAGTTTCAATGAGTCTAGGAGTTTGGGCTTGAATAGCCCTAGGGCTCAATCAAGTGGATTTGGAGCTTGGTTAGTATTTGGGAAAAATAATAATAATAATAATAATAATTTTGAGCTCAATTGAACTTGACTCAAATATCATAACCCAATTGGATAAAGTTAGCTTATTCAATCAATTGTTGCAACAAAGACATGTGGCATTATCGACATCTACCAATTTTCGTCTTCAATTTCAATCCAGAATATATGTTAACTTGTAATTTGCCTCGTATTTGATAGTTTGTAGAGATGATGAGGCGATTTATGATTAAATGAAATTTCCTCTTCAACAACTTGTCTTAATTCCACGTTTGAAAACAAATAAATATATATCGATTAAATAAATTACCCGAACCAACTCAACCTAAATGTTTCATAATTGCTCGTCTTCATCACTTTTTTTCATTTTCTCTCTCGTTCTTCTTCGTTTATTTCCTCTTCCTTGTCTCTTTTCTATTCCTGTGTTAATTAAATTAGAAATTAATTTACAAATTTGGTCCCTAAAGTTTGATTCCTATGCTTTTAAAACTTAAAAATTTATCTTTATGATTTGATAAAATCTCATAATTAGTTTATAAGGTTTAATAAAGAGTAATAGCTCGATGCAAATCAGGTTTGTATCCATCTCCATGGATCCCTTTTAATCACAAAAGGGGATAAAAAGTTGTCATGTGGAAATTGTAATTTGATACTTAGATGGGCTGCAAAAAGATAAGTGTATCCCAAGGTACACCCCAGGTTTTTTTTTCTTTGATAAAATCCTCATAAATAGGCTCTAACATGGGATGGGAGAAAGAAGGGAGAAAAGAAAGGGGGGAAAGAGGAAATAATGAGAATAAGAAAACATTAAAAAAAAAAAAAAACTGGCAACAAGTGTAGTGGAAGCTATGGATGGAGGAGGGAGAATAATAAGAAGGAGGAATGAGAAGAAAAGTAAGAGAGTTATATATGTATATACTAGTTAGAGACGCTTGCAGGTAGCTTAAAATGTTTTATTATAAAGTGATATAAAATATATAATGTTTATTTAACATTCTATGTTCACTCTCTTTAAAAAAATAAAGAGAAGAGACTCACCCGATTTTCACTACGAATAGAAGAGCCCTAGAGAATTCCTTTATAAACTTCACTGTCCAGTGAGAACCATGGGTGGCGTGGCAATAGAAATTCACTAAAAAAAGTAACAACAAAATAAATATATGGAGGAGGTTGGCAACCATCTTGAAATGGAGAATGAAAAGTTTAATGTTATGATTCTAAAATTATCTTTATAATAAGATATTTTGAAAATAGAGATGGGGTCGAAGAAAAACAAAAGTTTTGTATTTATACTCTGAAAATTTTGTAGTTACGACATGAATGGATATATTTATAAAATTTGTAGTTATGACTTATGATGTGAATGGATGTGTCTATAAAATTAGTAACTATGATGTGAATGGATGTGCATATAAATTTTGTAGTGATGAATATGATGTAAAGTGATATATCCATATGAATTTTAGTTATTATGTGAAGTGATGTATCAAATCGTAAATGTGTGATATCCTTTTTCCAAGAGTTGTGTACGTTTAAGTGTGGTGAAGGAAAAATATGAATTATTAAAATTGTGAGGGCAAAAAATAAATTCTCAAAAGCTACAAAGGTAAAAGGGGAAGAGAAAAATTCTTCCTTATTGCCCCTTTTAAGGGTTCAGCTAGTGTTCGTTGTTTTCTTTTTCGAATTAGGGATGTTGTGCAAGGACCTAAGCATAACCCTATTTGGGGGAAATTTGTAGTACTACACTTCCTCCATTTATTGTGTGTCACATCATCAATCTTTTAAAAATAGATTGAAACTCCCTAACATGAAAATGAAGTCCATTAATATTTATGAAGACAAATCTATAATGTGAACAAATGGGGTATAGAACTCTTATACTATTAGAAATTTTCTTTTCTTTTAGGTACATATCATCAACCAAAAGATCAAAGATTCAAATCCAAATACTTCGACCCCACATATTCTTTTAAGAGGGAAAAAAACAGTTGAGTTATGTTTACGTTGGCCCATAATTTAGGTTAAATTTTAAGGATTAAGTTATCAAATACCCCTTAATTTTGGGGTTTGTTTCAATTAGACTCCTTAATCTTTATAAGTTTCATTTTAACCCTTGAAGTTTGAAGTTTGTTTCAAAATAGTACCTTGTGTGATTTTGTCATTAAATTCATAAATATAGAAAAGTCAATATCAATGAAGGCGAACAAATCCAAACACATGCATGAAAAATTTAAGACGCATGGTGTATCTGCAAACCATACCTATTGTCATCTTCTTCGTTCCTTCAACACATGCCCTTAACTTTTTATTCTTTCATTTATGGTTTTTTTTCTAACACCTTAAACCCCAATTTACTTTTTGTATGTATTTAGATTTGTTCATTTAAGCAACACACAAACATACACACACAAAAATAAAAAATAAAAACCATAAATTTAATGCCAAAAATCTTCGAGGGTTGTTTTGAAAGGGCCAAAAAAAAAAAAAGAAAAAAGAAAAAAAATTCAAACTTTAGGGGTTACTTTTGTTGGGTTATATGTCCTAAAATCCGCAATTTGTAAACTTCAAACATATTCCTATTTACAATAAAGACGTTATTGAGATTATTTCAATAAAGTTGTTATTGAATATATAAATTGCATCCATAGATTCCTAAATCCAATAAACTAATGAACTCATGGCTATAACGTGAATATCTAAACTTTATGTAGAGACATAAAGGAGGATCAAATTTGAGTATATAGCCAAAATGATTTATAAATATATAGATAGGATTGGGTTCCTTATCCTAGGGACACTATGGATGCGACCCACTTTGTATATTGGTACAAACGATGTGATCTGAAAGTCGAAAACATGTGAGTGGAGGCATTCTATGTAAAAGATGATTGCATAAAACTAGGCCACGAAATAATCACTTTTCTTTATAATGATCATTTATTATTAAAACTAACTATTTCAATTCGATGATCAAAGGTAACTCGATCTCAATCCTGAGTTAACTATGAACTTATGTTTATTCGGGATCATCCTTTAATCTGTATGGGTGAAAGTGGCTCAACATCGCCACTCAATAAGCCTTCCATTTTAGGGGTAAGATTGGATAGATAGCAGGGGACATAGTTTTACAAGACAGAATTCACTCATATCCATTTTAAGATTAGCAGATAGATTGTTCCATCCTAGTCTTGAATAAAGGGGTCACGCCCACTCTATGGCTAAGAGGCACTTGGTTTATTGGTAGGACCATAAAGCAATTATTCATTAGAGGCTCAGTGGAGACTTTAGGAGCAAGATATATTACAGGGGTAAAACGGTAATTTTGACCTGACTATAAATATGAACAACTTGTAAAGGATTGACTTATTGATTATGGTTAAATTAATTAGACAGAAATATATTTACAGCGATGAGAGTGTAACTACTGAGCTATAATGGAATGTCTTGGTAGTTAACAATATTGATTAATTCGATTTAAAGAGTTTAATGAATTAATCTCAAATCATTGGAATTCATGATCAGTAGATCCATTTGGTTCCTCTACTAGCTCGTAAAAGGATCAAACCTTATAATAGCATGTCGAGAGAATTATAAATGTTCAAATTTTGATTTTGCATTTGGATTATTATATTAAATATAATAAACGTTTAATTAACAAATTAAACGGTTGGAGAGTTAAAAATATTTAAATTTGATTTAAAAATTAATAACATGAATATGGATTTATGTTTGAATTAGGTTTTTTAATAATTTAATTAATTAAAATTTTATTTATTTGAAAATTTGAATTTATGAAATTCAAAATATATAATTAATTTAATTATAAATAAATTAAATTAAATTAAATTAAATTTTATGAAAATAATTTGAAACTTCATTTAAAATTAATATAAATGAAATTAGTGGGCAAAGTTGGATTTTTCCACTAATTCAAACACTTAATCTACTAATTGAGTGGAATATTGAGTGTCAATGCCATAATTAAATCATTTGCATGTTCAAATTACTTAAATACAAGTTAATTTGGAGAAAATTTATTCATGCAATCTGATTTTCAAAAGTGGAAAATTCTGAAAAATATTATTTCACTCAAACTCTCAAAACAACATCAAATCTCTCTCAATTTGGATCTCACCACCCAATCACTCTCAACTAGTAGAGAAGACTCTTATGGTGATCTACTACAAAGATTGAAGGAGAAATTCAAAGAGATTTGAAGCATTTTGGAGGAATCTTCAAATGTATATGCTCGAAACCCTAAATTCTTGAACATGCTTGCTAATCCACTAAAATTGATGTAGTTAGAGTGCTTAGGATCGTAAGAGCTTCTGTATGTTGAATGTCAACTCTATCAGCTTGGGCCCAAGTGGGTGGAGTGGACTATAATGTTTGGGGCTCTAACTATAATAGTTGGAAATAGTTGGTGTTTCCAACTATTATAACCTAAAATTAACTACAATATTTACTATTTCAAATTTTTATTTTGTATAATATTTACTATTTTAGTACTCATCGTTTATTTCCTTTTTTGCTCTAGTGTTTAATATTTTCTACCCAAACTAAAAAAGTATGTACCTCAAAGATAGACCATTATTTTGAATTGTTTAAAATAAAAATAAAATGTGTTTCTTTCATTTTCTCAAGAAGTGAAATACACAAATTTGTTTGGTTTGCCTCTATGTTCAAAGTATTTCTATTGATGTTACTATATAAGACGACTATTAAACACCATGAGATAATAATTTCAATTTTGTATTTAAAACATTTCACTAATTAAGACCATGTTTGACAACCATTTCATTTTTCTAAAAGTTAAGTCTATTTCCTCCCTATTTCTTACAATAATTTGCATCTTTCTTAAGTACAATTGTTGAATTCTTAGCCAAATTTCAAAAACAAAAACAAATATTTAAAAGCTATTTTTTTTAGTTTTCGAAATTTGGCTTGGTTTTTTAAACCATTGGTAAAAGGTAGATAACAAAGGAAGAAATTTGGAGATGAAAATTGTAAAACCCTAAACCTATTTTACTAATTAATTGTGTTTAAGTATCTACGATTATGAGTTAATAGTGTTTATGTAATTGAATGTTATGTAAAGTGTACTATGATTGTGTATAATGTTTAAAAAAGAAAAAATTCCTAAGTGTTAGGAAGGTGTGCTATCGGGTTGTAAAGGGCAATTAACATTAGGAAACTTGAGAACTTAAAGCAATGGAAAGTTAGGTGTGTGGCAATGTTGGAAGAGGGCAGAAAATTTCCTACGTATGGATAGGGAAGCTCTTGAGTAAAATAAGTGGAAGTGGCACTTAGAAGAAATAAAAGAGCTTGAGAATGATTTTGCCATGTCATGCGTTCAAGGTTTCAAAGAGAAAAATGACTAAGTGTGAGGCTTGCGTTGAGGGCCATGAAGAGGTTAGTAGAGCCTACCGAGGGAATGGATATCGAAGATGTGTTGGCTTCACCAAAGGTTAGTGAAGGTATGTGATAGAGTAAGCAGACACTGTTCAATGTGTGAATCCAAAATGTGCGAGAGGTTGTGTGCAACGGAAAAGGCACGCTGAGAGTTGTGGCCACTAGCACCCATCGCATAGGCAAAGTAGGCGCATCCTAATGCCATCGAGCACCTGTGTGCGAATTGCTACCCACTTAACTATTCGCAAGGTAAAATCTGGTTAAGGATGGTAATGGGTTGAGTACCTATGTGTTTGTGATGTGTCGAGTAAAAAGGAATAAGATGATGCGTTTAACTAGATTTGGACTTAGTATATATTAAAGTTGAATAATGAAGTTAAGCTCAAAATGGAGCCAAAGGCAATAACCAAATACTCTTATTATTTTTACAGGGCAAACACATATAGGGGAGGCTACAACCCTTCGAGGAAGTAACTCAAAGACAGTGAGTGACTAGCTTTCAAAAGTTTAATAAGTGTTTTACTAATGAGTTTGCAACACATAGTTAATTTTAACTTTTTTTTTAACGCATGACTTAAGTATTGGAAATTGATGTTGAACGCATGAGTATAGTTTAATGACAGATTTTAAATATAATTCTCATGCGTTTCAACAAAGTTTTATGCCATGTGTTTAACATGAAACTAAGCTTTCCAAGGATCTCCTAAAGCATGTTGAGTATGTTTTTATATAATGAAGATTCATGTACAATTGAAATGTTTTATGCTTTGCACGAAAAACCTACTTATGGGCAATGGTATCGAAGGTATGGTAAGGTACCCATGTAAATCCTTGCAACCAAAGGTATGGTAAGGTAGGCAGGATCCTAATCAATTTTATGTGCACGTAAGATCTATGTTATCGATGTTGATGAGATCGAGCAAAAGGGCTCTCTCCCAACTAAAGTTATTAAGAATTGAGCAAAAGGGCTCTCCCACATGCTTAGGCAAAAGGGTAGAGGTGCTTTCTAGGAAATGATGATGAGTTCCATTCCAAAGTTTTTATATGCCATGGTTTCACTTTTCTAGCTTTAATTTTAAACCCTATAAATGGAATTGTAAATGTTTTATGAAAAGCATGTTTATATTATTCTTGTAACGTGTTTATTAAAATAGTCATTCACCGGGCATTTTAAGCTCATTCTTTTAAATATTTTCTCTTTCCAAGTAGCAGTCAATGTCCCAAAGCCTAGAAGATCTGCCAGATAGTCACTACTTAGGATTTCCAAGCATTTTAAAGTTTAGATGGTTCACTTTGGTATGTTTAGACCTTGGTTTTGTCTGTACATGTCGTAGGGGAAGGGTAGAACTTGCATCAAGTTGTTGTTGTATTAAACTTAAGTTTCTAAAATCTGTTAATATATGTTGGTTTGGTAGCTGACTAGCAGTATATATATATGTGTTGTGGTTTGATGACGAGATTATGGTAAGATGTAAAGATTATCAACTGCTAATCAGGTTTAACAGGTGCTAAGGAGACCGGTTCACAAGAACAGGTTGGACAGTAATTGTTATAAGAGGGTTGGCAACTGCTGTCTTCACACCCCTTCTCGGATTTAGCTAATAATCTGGGAGGAGATGTGACAGAAATAGTGCCTATAGAATTCATTTTCAAAAACAAAAACCTAAAACCAAATGATTACCAAACGGAACCTAAGTTTTTTTTGTTCTATGTTTTTGTGTTGATTTAGTATATGATCATCTTAGTTGGTTGTTAAAATTTGTCGTTGGTGATGAACAATAAAGTTGGTTTTGGAATTGGTCACCAAAGGTGATTGTCAAAGTTGGTCATCAGAGGTGGTCATTAGAGATAATTGCTGGAGGTGATCGTAGTCAAAGGTGGTTGTCAAAGTTTTTTTGCCATAGGTAGCCGTCAAAGCATGTTGTTAGACTGAAGCAATAGTAGTCACAGACAATGGTTGTTGCTAGATTTGGGTGTCGGGGGTGGTTGCCAAAGTTGGGCATCGAAGGTGTTTGTCAGAGCACGACGTCAACGATGATTGTCACCATAGTTGGTCATCAATGGTGAGCATGAAGGAATCAAATTCCTTTGCGGAAGCGTGTGATCGCTTTGCCCTAATTTTGTTACAAGAATTATAGAATTGAAGCAAGAGCAGTAAAGTTAAGCATGCTTTTCAGTAAGATTAATAAGGGAGAAGAACAAACCTTTGAAGAACGATCTTCAATAGCTTCTCCCAGTCTTTTGTAAATCACAACATGTATTAAAACCCCATACACCACCAAAAAGTCTTCTCCGCTATTCTTTTGGACAAAGAGAATCGAATAAGTGAATATGGCAGATAACTCTTCTTGATATTGTTTTGTGAGAGAGTTTCTGTGAGAGATGTGTTTTTTCTGTAAAAACTAGAGCACTTGAAATGCAAACACCTCTGCATATTTAATAAGTATGAGAGTTATAACTCCTCTAACACATTCACCACTCCTCTGCAACTGTAAAGGAGTTATTTAATTTAATTGATTAAATAAATATAATTCAATTAAAATTAATTAAATTAAATGTTAATTAAATCCAATTTAAATACCGTATATTTAACTTAATGTACATATGAATCATATTCTAATATACATAACATCTTATAACCTATAATTTAAATACAAATCTAATTTATATGAAATTAATATTTGAATCTTATTCAAATATTAATATTATCATATTATATAGTTCAATTTGAATCTTATTCAAAATTGACTTTATATTATGATGTATCTATATACATTATATTAATTGCCTCATATACAATCAACATAAATTCCCTTAAAACAACTTGAACATTCCAAATTCTTTTAAAACTAAATATCATTGTTTAACCCGCTGTGAGCTAGCAAAGAGACATAATGGACCCATAACTGCACGTCTATGAACTATAGACTATTTCTGTGTCCATTGATTTTACCATTTTATATAAATCAATTCTTTACAAGTTGTTCGTAATTACAATTGGGATAAATTATCATTTTACCCCTGTAGTTATCTCTTACTCCTTAAGTACCACTGATCCTACCATAAACAAAGTCTTTATCGGGCCAGTGAGAGGGTAAGGTCTCATTGTTCAAGTCCCAGAGCCAGCACTTAAGAGAACAACTTATCTACTTACCCTAAAAGTGGAAATTTGTAAATTTCATCTCGTGAAGCTATGTTCCCAGCTCCTCACTTGGTATCGTCCCTAAAATGGTAGGTATATTGAGTCGGAAACTAAGGTCACTCTCACCCATACAAATAAAAAACGACCCTCATCAGTAGGAGTTCATAACTCACTCAAAATTGAAATCGAGTTACATAGTCATCATTTGAAATATTAACATCTTCAGTTAGCAGTGTTACAAAGAGATATTATATATTCTGTGGTCTAATCTTATATAGACTCACTGTATAGGATACTCTCACTTATATATCTCTAGATGAACGATTTGAATCAAGTCGTTTGTAACACTTAGAAAGAGAGTCATATTCATAGTGTTACCAGGATAAGACACCCAATATCCATATGCTATGGGCCTTTTAGATTATTCCTTAAACACGATTCATTTGTAACACTTAAAAAGTGAGTCATATTCACGTTACGCTGCCGAGAGCATAATTACACTGGTCAAATTTTAACTGTGGTGTAGCGTAACGACTCGAACCCTTATGTGTTACAGCATAAAGGGCATCGTAATTACGCTCTAACACATAACATTTGTTCTGCTTCGATCTTCAGCTCGCTCTTGCTCCAAATGGCACCGAATGCCTCTTCAACTCTTACAACTCGAGTGACATGGACTTATAAACTTGATAACGGAATTAAAATGCCCAAAACACCAGACAATTACAACTTTAAACAACTTTAAAGCAATAATCTAAGCCAAATTTTGAAAGCATCCAAAGTGTAAATTCTCATACAGTTAACACTCAACAATGCAGAACATAAATCCCACATAAAAACTCACGATATTCGAAAAACGGAAAAATTAAAGACTCGAGATGGCTTTGACACCAATTGAAGGAAATTTGAATACCCACAGTGGAAGCAATCAAAAGAATCGGTCTCTAATTTTCGTTTTATAGAACAATAATAATTTAGAGGCGACGAAAACGTAGGGTAAACAAAACCTAAGCATGCATTTATTTTGCAATTAGAGAGGAGAAGGGATTAAGAAAAACATACCCTTGAAGATCTATAACTTCGCATTTCCTTTCCATAGCACGAACACAAACCAACATCTCTTGATTTTTCGAATTTGGCAACCACGAACACAACGTACAGGAGAAGACACCACCATGAGGTCTTCCTCACTATTCTCAAGGACGAGAGTCGTGCATAGTTGTGTGGGCTTGCACTCAATTTTGGTGGGAAGGAGAATAAGGAGAGATTGATAGAGCATAGAGAGATCAGAAAAAGAAGAATAAGTTGAGAACCACTTTCTCTCTCTTCTATTTCACATGTATTGAGAGGTTGAGAGAGTTGAAGGGTTATAACTTCCTCCCTTTCAATTTCAAAATTCAACTTCAAATAATTTGAATTATAATTATAAATATATATAAATATATTAATTAACTTAATATATATAAATATTAAACTATATGTTATATCATATATAACATATAACTTATAGTTTATATTATATCACATATAATATAACCTATATTTTTTTTATATATAAATCACATTCATATAAATTAATATTTAAATCATATTCAAAAAGCAATCTCTCTCATCAAACTATATAGATTTAATATGAATCATATTCACATTAATTTTAACATATAGATTCTATATGAATTATATTCATATATTAATATTTGAATCACATACAAATATTTATTTTTCTCATAAACTATATAGATTTAATATGAATCATATTCATATTAATTCTAACATATAGTCTATATGAATCATATTCATATAATTAATATTTGAATCATATTCAAATATTCATTTATCCCATAAAACTATATAAATTTAATATGAATCATATTCATATCGAATTTTAACACATAGTTTTATATGAATCTCATTCATGTAATAAATATTTGAATCATATTCAAATGTTTATATCTCTTATCAAATTATATAATGTATCATCATACATTATACTTTATAATGTATTATCATACATTATACTTTATAATGTATCAACATACTGTTGGGGTTGATGCCCTAAATCTCGTGGGTCCTGTAGTTTGTAATTGTAATATACAAACATTTTATTTATTTAATAAAATATGGTATGTTTTATTCAATATTTAGTAACATTAACCCACAAACCAATAAACTAACATTCAAGGTATCTGTAACTTAAACATGTATGTAGAGACATATAGGTGGATCATATTTAAGTGATAATTTAAATGGTCTGTAGTAGATGGATAAGGTTGGGTACCTTATCTTGGTGACACTACGAATATAGCCCACTTTGTAGATTTTACAATTGTTGTAAAGTGTTACAAATGATCTGATCCTGATCATTCATGTAAAGTCATGTGAGCGGAGGTGTTCTATACAAAGGAGTTTGTATAAGACCAGACCACAAAATCATTAGTTTCATTATATTACACTGTTCATAATGTAGACTTACATTTCACCAAGATGACCATAGGTGACATGACTTAAATCCTGAGTGAGTTTTGAACTTCTGTCTTTGAAGGCGGTCATTTGATTTGTATGGGTGAGATTAGCTAGATTTCCAACTCAATAAGCCTACCATTTTGTGGATTCGTCTGATTAGGGAGCTAAGAACACAGCTACATAAGACAAAGTTCACTCCTTCCCTAACGTCTAGGTAAGTCGATAATTTGCTCCCTTAAGGCCTGATTTCGGGGCTTGAACAATGTGGTGTCACACCATCTCTTGGCCCGATAGGGGTTTGGTCATAGTTGGACTATGACTTATTATTCATTAGAGGGGTCAGTGATACTTAAGGAGTTAGATGTAACTACAAGGGCAAAACAGTAATTTTGACCAATTGTACTTACAAGCAATTTCTGAAGAATCATCGCACTGTTGACTGGATATATCCAATGAACACAAAAATATATCTGTAGTGCGAATAATGCAGTTGTCGGTCTTTAGTGGAGTGACCGGAAGTTAATGGATGATGGGTAATTTAATTAAAGAGTTTAATTAAAAAGTACCATTATAGCTTCAATCTATATGTCCATGAGGTCCTCTCTGTAGCTCAACAATGATTATTGAGAATTAATTTTGGATTAGTTTGAATTCTTCAAATCAATTGAGGGAATTAATTATATGTGATATAATTGAATTAAATATATATGTGATATAATTAATATAATGTATTTGATACATTGTAATATAAAATTTATTTTAGAGAAAATAAATATTTGAATATGATTCAAATATTAATTATATGGATTGGATTCATACAATTAAATTTAGTATAAATGTGATTTATATTCAATATCACAAATCACATGTGATTGAGAGGGTTAAAAACTATATTATATTGTATAAATTATAGGTTATGTGTTATATTTGATATAACATATAGTTATATATATATATAATAAGTTAGAAATTTTATATATGAACTTCTTCTCTCCTTTTTCTCTTTTTGTGAAGATTTGTGTTCTTAGAGGGTATGTATGAACTTCTTCTCTCATTTTTCTCTTTTTATGCATGTTATATAATTTTCCTCCTCATGCATAATTGTTTGAATTATGTAATTTTCATGTTCGGTAAAAAAAATTGAAAATTGGGTCAATCTCCACTTCTGCTACGGAACTTCATAGTTCCTTCAATTGGTATCAGAAAGGTGATTTTTTGTCCCAAACTTTCAATTTTTCCAGCATTATTTTTACAGAATTGGTGGGTTTTTGCATTCTATATGTTGATGAATGTATGGAATGAATTTGTTGCAATTTTTGGATGTTTCGGGATTGGATTTTTTTTTTACTGCTTATTCTTTTTTTTTTTTTTTACAATTTTTTATTTGTAAGGGCCCGGTATTTTGGGCATAATTAAAGCTATACACTCTGTAATTTAATTGTCCTGTGTCGCTCGTAATCATTCTGTGGATTTCTGGAGGAAACGAGGCCAAATTCGGAGGAATTTCGATTGAATTCGCAATTGTCTAGTCGCTTATATATAGTAGCATTGCAACGCTGGGAAGAGCGGAACAAGATGATCTTTCTATAATGTTGCAACGCTAGGTCACAACGTTGCAAGGCTTTGAGACGGAAAGAACGAACCGGTTTGCACGTAATTCGGTTCGTGACTTGCCTGGTTTGTGTCCAATTCGCTTGGTTTGAGCAATTAGTGGCCGGATCGGATGCTGGACGGTCCGGTTCATGTGATTCAATACCCGGTTCGCTTGTTTTAAATCGGTTGACTATTATTTATGTAATAGTTAGTTATTTTTAATTAATTAAATTTATATACGTGTTATATTAATTTGATTAATTATTTAGGAGTCCAATCCCAATCCAATAATTGTTTTAAATTATGCACGTGATGTATGATTTATTTTATTTTTATTTATATATGGCACGTATGTCATATAGTAAAATCCCACCATAGGTTATGCAGTTCTCATATTATAAATATTATAATATATAGTTGCATGATTTAATTTATAACATGCTCATGCATCATATAATATAAATGTTATAATATATATTTGCGTGCATTAATAACACAATTATGCATCATTTATATTATAATTGTTATAATATATAGTTTGAATATATGGATGAATGTATGTTATTAATAATTCATTACTTTATTATATAAATGTTATGTATGTTAAGTAATTAAATGAAATTGCATGAAGCATGTCACTACTTTAGGTTATTTTATAATTGTTATAATTTACCTAAATTATGCGTTCACATATTGCATAAAGCATGTCACTATTTTAGGTTATTTTATAATTGTTATAATATCCTAAATTATGCGTTCACGTGCAATAATTGATTTTAGGTTATTTCATTTCTTTTATAAAATTTATAATTAAATGAAATTAGAATTAAAATCAATAATTCAGAATTACATGCAAATCTTAGGTTAAAATCATTTTTTAAAACCGTTTTAAAACATGATTCACATAGACCTAATATCACATTTCTAATGAGATTAGAAATTAGTTTAATCTTTTAATCAGTTTAATAGGATTAAATTGGTTTTAATTAAAAGATTAAATTTGTAGAAAATATATCTATAAGAGACATTTTTTGTAAGGCTAGTTCTGTCTAGGTTGGGGTATTTAAGCTGACGAAAATAGAACACCCCTATTTAGGAACTAACCTGGAAAGGTTTAATGATTAAGGTTTTGTCTAGCATGCAATTATTGATTAAGGTTTATTAAAGTGTTTAATGAATACTAATTAAAATTGTTTAACTATCCAAAGTAAGTGTTACTTTTGGATAAATTTAAACAATCACTTAGTAGAATAATTAGTCAAATTTTTTTAAGTTAAATTAACTCTAGGTAAAACACTCCGTGGGAGGAAAATGGGGTATATGATACTTCATTTTTTCTTTTCACGCATGTCCCTAAAAGTTCACATCGTGAGATCTATACTCGGTCTCAAGGCACCTTTGCTTGTGTCCCCCTAAGAGTGGTGTTTGTATAGGTCAATACCAAGGTGAATGGAGAGAATGTTTATAGTAAGTGTGAGCGGGACATGTGTTAGCACATCCCTTGGTCTCTCTCATTAGTTTGTAGTAAATTTTCATGCTCGGCCTCGAGGCACCTTTTCTTGTGTCCCCCTATGGATGACATTTGCATGACCTTTTACTCAAACTTCAGAAATGGATAGGATTATTTTAGTTTTTGCCCCAGTCGATTTTTTCCTATAGTTGACTCATTGGGGCGGAACTCTAAAACCTAAAATGAGGGGTCACACTTATAAGAAAATGTTAAGCAGGTTAACAGTTTTGGGGCCGAACAATGGTGACTGATGTTTAAAGAAACAAGAAGTTGTTTCGTATATTGGTTGAGACAGTCTCATTTCAGTGAAGGGTACTTGATCATCCTATGGTGGCTTTTACTCTGCCTCACTGAAACATCATTGTAAAATAGATGTCACATATGATGCATTATATTATGTTGCTAAATTTTATTAGTTTTTGAAACTGGTAATGGTAGAATTCCTAATATAAAATAATTTGTATGTTTAAGCAAATTCATTATGACTTTCGCAACATTAAATATACTCCTTGCTGACAAACTTACCGGCGAAAACTACATAACTTGGAAAAACACAATAACACATTTTAATCATTGATGACCTAAGGTTTGTCTTGATGGAGGATTGTCCCCCTGTTCCTGCTAAAAATGTTACCCGAAACGTTCGGGAGGCATATGAGCGTTGGATAAGGGCAAATGAAAAGGCCCGAGCATATAACTTGGAAAGCTTTTCTGAAGTCTTGGTCAAGAAGCATGAGCCCATGATCACTACCCATGAGATCATGGAATCTCTACAGGAGATGTTGGGACAACCGTTTGCACAACTCAGGCATGATGCTCTGAAAAATATCTTCAATGCCCGTGTGCAAGAAAGGGCATTTATTAAATAACACATTCTCAACATGATGATCCACTTCAACGTGGCGAAGATAAATGAGCCTGTTATTAATAAAGCCAGTCATGTTAGCTTCATACTAGAATCTTTACCTGAAAGTTTCCTGCAGTTCTGTAGCAATGTTGTTATGAATAGGATTGACTACAACCTAATCACTTTGCTTGATGAGTTATAGGCTTTCCAATCCTCGATGAAAGCCAAGGAACAAAAGAGTGAAGGAAGTGTTGTTTTATCCTCTAAGAAGTTCTACATAGGTTCTGATGGAGTTGTCATTCAACAAAGAAAAGCAATTAAGGATCTAAGCAATCTAACTACATCAATTTTAGTTAATTAGCATGCATGTTCATAGTTTTAGCATATTAGGGTTTCAAGTGAATACCTTTATGATTTTCCTTAATTGACTGGATCCACCTTCAGTTTCTTCTTCAATCTCTATAGTAGAAAACCACAAGTATCTTCTCTACTAATCTCAGGCTTTAGATTGAAGTGTGGTCTTCAAATTGAGGGAAATTTGAAATGGTTTTGAGAGTTGAGGTTGAGAAGAAAAACTGACCTTTTTTTTCCCCTCCTAATTTTAAGATTGCATGCCCACTCAATTTGATCTAAAACTTTAATATATAGAAAAAGATCATGCAGCTAGATTAAACATGGAGTAGCCACCTCATATTCCATTTAATCTTAGTGGCTTGGAGTGTTATTGATAGTGGAATAAGTGAGATTATCCCACTTTCAATAATTTCCAATTTTTCCAATAAATTGAATTAATTGAAAATTATAAAACTTGTTTAAAAAATTGATTTTCAAAATCGACTTAACTTAAATAATTTAAATATGAATTTAATAAACCCAAAAATCAAATAGTTCAATTTTATAATTTTGAATTTCATAGATTCAAATTTTAATAATTACTAAATTGGGAAATTAATTAAACAAATTTAATTAATTTAATTTGATATCAAATATTAGATTAATATAACACCTCACTGAATATTTAAATCATATTTAAATATTGTCAACTCTCCTTTTAACTATAACGTTTAATTCGATAATTAAACATCAACTATATCAAATATAATAATTCAAATCCTAAATTGAGTTTGAACATTTCAAATTCTCTTAACACGCTATTCTAAGATTTAATCCTTTTATGAGCTAATAGAGGGATCTAATAGACCTATAGGTCATGACCTCTAACGATTTGAGATTAATTAGTTAAACTCTTTAAACTAAATTAATCAATATTCGTTAACCACCGACATTGTTGGGAATGTCCTAAATTCGCAGTTCGTAAATATTGTTAACATATACTATTTATCAATAAAAATGTTGTTGAGTTTTCATTCAACAAATTACTATTGATATTGCATTCGTTTATGAAAATCTAATAAACAAGTCCTTGGCTATAACATGAATACTTTAGTTTTATGTGGTGACATAAAAGTGGATTAAGTTTTTGTATGTAGCCAAATTGGTCTAGATGTATACGGATGAGATTGGGTACCTCATTTTGGTGACACTATTGGATGTGGTCAATTTTGTATGCTGATACAAATGGTGTGATCCACAATTTTTTCATATAGAGACATGCTCTTCATCTGTTTGTTACTTGAGGAAGTATAAATTCATCATTAATGTCACTGTAACTTACTTAATCTTACATGCATAAGTACTGGAGACAATAATTCACTTAGCCACTCACCGCTCGTCAAGCTCTTAATGGTTTATACACCTCTCCTGGCCTGAAAGGACATAATTCATGGTTAAACTACTTAGAATTCTTAGTAAAATACCTCAAAGAAACTTTCATCAACAGAGATAGCTTTACTAGCAAGATCCCCATGAGCGAGGTCAGCGAGATCCTCAAAAGCGAGATCAAGCTTTTCTTGGCAAACTTTCATCCTAGCGATACTCACCTTACCAGCGATACTCAGCCCAATTCCTAGCGAGATTTTCTTCTAGAGCGAGATCAGCGAGATCCTCTTTATAAGTGAGATCCTCATCCCCATATCTCGCTATAATTCCCACGGTGAACTGTTTGTTTGTTTTTCCCAAGCAGTTGTCTGCTTATGCACCGATTCCCTATTATAACTTCAAAAATTCATAACTAAAAAATCCAGAGTTCGTTTCAAGAAACTTCCTTCTACAAACTTGTTTAGAATTGAGTTACTTTCTTACCTTAAAATTTCAGCTAAGAATTCCTTATAGTTTGGCTTGGAACTTCCAATATTCACCTCGGGCCCTGATTAACCCAAGATTCTGCCTCTTCTATCCTTTCTTCACTTCTTATTCTTCTTCTTGTGCAATCTTCCTCCGGCAAGATAACCTCGCAAACTAGATTCTCTCAGTTTTCGAATGGACCGATTTCACTAAATTTGCTCATGTCAATTGCCGAAACCAGGCTTTTGAAGTTCTTATTTCAATAACTTCCCATCGCCTCTAGAGTTCAAGGGTTAACTGCCACATCACCCCTCATTTAATAAGTTTTTCCTTCCCTTCCATCATAATTTCTATAAATAAACATGAATTGCTACTTAATAAATATATAATATAACATTCCTTTGGCTAAACATGCTTATATAGGAAACCTAGAGTTCGGGGTTTACATATGGTCTCCTCCATTAATTTGAATCATGAGATTTCTATGTTGCGTCAGCTATCGTTTTTAGGCGGCACTAGCTAGTCGTTAACCACGGTGATCCCTATGGAAGGTTGTGACATAGGATTCAGAACAACCCAAGCTTAAAAAATGAATAAGGTCTTATAGTTCCATCTTGGATATTGTCTTCCAACTTAGGGGCATATTCATACTATTCTATAAGATCTGAACATGGCGGGTCACACTTACAAGAATTACTAAACGTTAGTAAACATCTTGACCGAAAGCGGTAACCAGATAAACTATAGGAATAAGAGTTATTCTGCATATAGTATTTGGTTAGGATTGTCTTGCTTCAGTGAAGGAATATTTGATTGCCCCTCGGTAGCAACTGTTCTAAATCACTAAAGTATTGTTGCAAATAAATAAAGAAATGTGGGTACTGTATTACTTTTTGCTAAAATTGGATTTAGATGCACTTTATTAATAGATTTTTTTTTTTTTAATTTTTCAGCATGTTAAACTCAATAATACAACTTTTAGCTTCTGACAAATTTAATGGAGAGGGTTATTCAAACTGGAAGTCAAATTTAAACACAATATTAGTAGTTGATGATATGAAGTTTGTGTTAATGGAGGAATGTTCTCCTATTCCCAGTTTGATTGTCAATCGAAGCATTCAGGATGCTTACGATAGGTGGGTAAAAGTGAATGAAAAGGCTAGGGCCTATATCTTAGCGAGCATATCTGATGTGCTCAACAAGAAACATGAACCCATGCCCACAACTCATGAAATTATGGTGTCATTATAGGATATGTTCGAGCAATCGTCATCTTCTATTTGACACGAGGCTATAAAGTATGTTTATAACTCGAGAATGAAAGATGGAACCAATGTCAGGGAACATATTCTAGACATGATGGTTCATTTTAATGTTGCAGAAGCTCACGGGGCTACTATAGATGAAACTAATCAAGTTAGTATGATATTAGAGTCTCTTCCGAAGAGCTATCTAACTTTCCGTACTAATGCCATAATGAATAAAATAAATTACAATTTGACTAATTTATTAAACGAACTGCAGACTTTTCAGTCAATGATAAAAATGAAAGAGAGTGAAGCAAATGTTGTTTCACGACAAAAGAAATTTCTAAATGGTTCATCGTCAGGAATGAAATCCGCTGACAAAAAGAAGTCTTGTCCCTTCATCATCTAAAGACAAAAGTATACATATGAAGAAGAAGGGAAAGGGGAATAAAAAAACCCACTGCAAAGAAAAATAAAACTCCCAAAATGTTTCCATTGTGGAGAAGATGGGTATTAGAAACATAACTGCCCAAAATATTTGACTGAGAAGAAAGCGGAAAAGGCAAATCAAGATAAATCAGATTTACTTGTAATTGAAACATGTTTAGTGAAAAATTCTCACATGACCTAGATATTAGATTAAGGAGCCGCTAACCATGTTTGCACTTTTCTACAGGAAACTAGTTCTTGGAAACAACTCTCAGAGTACGAAATGACTTTCAAGGTGGGAACAAGAGAAGTCATTTCAGCGGAAGCAGTGGGAGATGTCACGTTGTTTTTTGGAGATTATTTTGTCTTGTTGAGAAATGTATATTATGTACCAAAGATGAAAAGAAACTTAATCTCCATATCGTGTCTACTAGAAAATATGTATAAAATATCTTTTGAAGTTAATGAAGTGTTAGTTTTTTCAAGAGGTGTTCATATTTGTTCTGCTAGACTTGAAAATAACTCGTATGTGTTAAAACGTACTGAAGCGAAAGCCATTTTAAATATAGAGATGTTTAAAACGGCAGAAACTCAAAATAAAAACGGAAAATTTCTCCTAATGCCTATCTTTGGCATCTTAAACTTGGTCACATAGATCTCAACAGGATTGGGAGATTAGTTAAAAACGATCATCTAAATAAGTTAGAAGATAGTTCTTTACCTCCTTATGAGTCATGTCTTGAGGGAAAAATGACTAAAATATCTTTTTCTGAAAAAGGTCTTCGTGGCAAAGAATCCCTCGAACTTATACATTTAGACCTTTGTGGTTCGATGAATGTAAAAGTTCGAGGTGAATATTAGTATTTTGTCATTTTTATTGATGATAATTCCAGATATGGCTATATTTACTTAATAAGTTACACACATGAAACTCTTGAAAAGTTCAAAGAATTTAAGACCGAAACAGAAAACTTGTTAGGTAAAAGAATTAGGACACATCGATCAGATCGAGGTGGTGAGAATATGGATTTACAATTCCAGAACTATTTAGTAGATCATGAAATTCAATCCCAACTCATAGGACTTGGAATACCACAACAAAATGGTGTTGCAGAAAGGAGAAATCGAACTTTGTTAGACATGATACATTCAATGATGAGTTACGCTCAGTTACCTAAGTCCTTTTCGGGGTATGCAGTACAAACTGCGGTATATATTTTGAACATGGTTCCCTCAAAACGTGTTTCAAAAACACCTCATGAGTTGTGAAAGAACGTAAAAGTAGTTTACGTCATTTTTGAATCCGGGGATGTCCAGCACATGTGTTAGTACAAGATCCTAAGAAATTGAAACGACGTTCGAAATTATGCCTCTTTGTAGGATACCCTAAAGAAACAAAAGATGGATTGTTCTATGATCCCCAAGAAGATAAAGTATTTGTATCGACAAATGCTACATTTTTAGAAAAAGATCATATAAAAAATCATCAGCCTCACAGTAAACTAATATTGTACGAAATGACCAAAGATACTACGAGAGTTGTTGATCAAGCTGGTCCATCAACGACAGTTGCTACCCCATCACGTCCTTCTCAAGAGTTAAGTATGCCTCGACGTAGTGGGGGGGTTGTTCATCAACCTGAATGCTACATGGGTTTAATAGAAACTCAAGACATCATACCTGATGATGGATTAAAGGATCCATTGATCTTCGAGTAGGAAATGGAAGATATTGATAGAGAATAATAGATAATAGCCATGGACGTAGAAATAGAGTCAATGTACTTCAATTAAGTCTAGGAACTTGTAGATCAAACACATGGGATTAAACCTATAGGTTGTAAATGGATCTACAAGTGAAAAAGAGACCAAACTAGTAAAGTGCAAACCTATAAAGCCAGACTCGTGGCAAAAAGTTTAACCCAAAGAAAAGAGGTTGATGATGAAGAAACCTTTTCTCCTGTTTCCATGATAAAATCGATAAGAATACTTCTATCCATTGCCGCATATTATGACTATGAAATATGGAAAATGGATTTCAAAATGGTTTTCTTGAATGACCATCTTGATTAAAGTATTTTTACATCTCAACCAGAAGGGTTCATTGAACAAAGTCAAGAACAGAAATTTTATAAGCATAAAAGATCCATTTATGGGTTGAAACAAGCTTCTAGGTTCTGGAATATAAGATTTGATACTGCAATAAAAGTCTATGGCTTTGAACAGAATGTTGACGAACCTTGTGTATACAAGAAAATAGTCAACAAAACTGTAGCTTTCTTGGTACTTTATGTTGACGATATCTTGCTCATTGGGAATGAGACAAGATTCCTTGCTAACGTAAAGAGATGGTTAGCATCTAGTTCCAAATGAAAGATTTGGTAGATGCTTAATATGTTTTAGGGATTCAAATTTTTTGAAATCGAAAGAACAGAACTCCAACACTATCTCAAGCATCTTATATTGACAAAATGTTGTCAAGATATAATATGCAAAATTCCAAAAAGGGTATGTTGCCTTTTAGACATGGAATTCATTTGTCGAAGGATCAGTGTCCTCAGACACCTCAAGAAGTTGAGGAGATGACAAGAACTCCATATGCATCCGTAATTGGGAGTGTGATTTACGCTATGTTATGTACACATCCTGACATATGCTTTGCAGTTGAAATCGTCAGCAGGTTCCAATCTAACCTAGGACACAGTCATTGGATTGTTGTAAAAAACATCCTTAAATATCTTCAGAGAATGAGGGATTATATGCTTGTGTATGGACCTAAGGATTTGATCCTTACTGGATACACTGATTCTGATTTTCAGAATGACGTAAACTCTAGGAAATCTACTTCAGGATCAGTTTTCGCTCTTAACGGAGGAGCTATAGTATGGAGAAACATTAAACAAATATGTATAGCTGATTCCACGATGGAAGCATAATATGTAGTTGCGTGTGAAGCAACTAAAGAAGCAGTATAGCTGCACAAGTTCCTCACAAATTTGGAAATGGTTTCAAATATGCACCTGCCCATAACTCTGTATTGTGACAACAGTGGTGCAGTTGCTAATTCCAAGGAACTTAGGAGTCACAAACTTGGAAAACACATCGAAAAAAAGTACGATCTCATCAGAGAGATTGTACACCAAGGAGACGTGATAGTCATGCAGATAGCCTCAGAAGACAACTTTGCTGATCCTTTTACGAAAGCCCTCTCGGCTAAAGTGTTCGAGGGCCACCTAGTTGGACTAAGACTATGAGCAACATAACTTAGGGCAAGTGGGAGAATATCAAAGGGTATTTTGGATGCCCTAGTTTATTATATTTTTCTCTTTTTGTCAACATTGTAAACATTATATATTTATATGTTTGTCTCACCTGAGTTTTAGTCCAAGTAGAAGATTTTGGGAATGTCCTAAACTCGCAGTTCATAAATGTTGTTAACATATTCTATTTATCAATAAAAATGTTGTTGAGTTTTTATTCAATAAATTACTATTGATATTGCATTCGTTTATGAAAATCCAATAAACAAATCCATGACTATAACATGAATACTTTAACTTTATGTGGCGACATAAAAGTAGATCAAGTTTTTGTATGTAGCCAAAATGGTCTATATGTATACGGATGAGATTGGGTACCTCATCTTGGAGGCACTATTGGATGCGGCCAATTTTGTATACTGATACAAATGGTGTGATCCACAAATCATTCATATAGAGACATGTGAGTGGAGGCATCCTATGCAATGAGTTTGCATAAGACCAGAACCTCGAAATAGTCATATTTTTTTTATAATGACCGTTTACTGTTAAAACTGACTATTTCAAACTAAAATGACCTAGGGTAACTCAGTCTTAATCCTGAGCTAACTATGAACTCCTGTTTATTTGGGATTATCCTTTGATCTGTATAGGTGAGAGTATTCCAACAACACTGCTCAATAAGAGTCCCATTTTGGGGATAAGATCGGATAGATAGCTGGGGACATAGCGATGTAAAATGGAATTCACTTATACCCGTCTTAGGGTTAGTAGATAGGTTGTTCTCTTAAGTGTTGATGCACAGTCTTGAACAACGGGGCCCCACCCTCTCTTGGTAAAGAGGGTCATGATTTATAAGTTGTACTATAAATCAATTGTTCAATAGAGGATCAGTGGGAGCTTAAGGATCAAGATGTATTTACAGGGATAAAACGGTAATTTGACCCAACTGTAAATATGAATGATTTGTGAATGATCGATTTATTGTTTATGGTTAAAATGGAAAGAAATACATCTACAAAGAGGAGAGTGCAACTATCGAGCTATTGTGATATGTTTTGATAGTTAACGAATAATAATTAATTTGGTTTAAAGAATTTAACAAAGTAATTACAAATCGTTGCGGCTCATGATCTGTAGGTCCATAAGGTCCCTCTACTAGCTCCTAAATTGGATTAGTAAATTGAGATTTTATATGTAATTTAAAATTAGGGTTAAGAATTTGAAATGTTCAAATTCAATTAGGGTTTCAATTAATTGTATTCGATACAATTTAAATGTTTAATTTTATCGAAACTAAACGAAGTTGGAGAATTAATTAATGTTTAAATCATGATTTAAATATTAATTACATGAAATTGAATTCATTGTAGTGGAATTTGTGTTTTATTAATATAATATTAAGTTATTAAATCAACAAAATAATTAAAAGGTTTAATTAAATTAGTTTTATTTAAAATTAATTAATTGAATTAATTTGATAAAACTAATAAAAATAAATTAGTTTATTTGTTAAATTAAATTGATTTTATGAATCAATTTTTTGTTAAATTAAATAAAAAAAGTTCAAAGTTGAATTTTTCAAAATGTTGGGAAAACCCACTTTAGGTGCCAACTACCTTATTCACCAAAATCCACTCAATGTTTCATTAATTTCATGAAGTAGATGCTGGCCTTCATGCAAGCACTTTGAATGCATGGAAAAGACTCTATAAATTGAAGCTTTAGGCAAAAGGAATGGGAAGCATGCTGAGATACTTCCCAATTTTTTGCAGAAATTGAAACCCATATAAACCTTCCTCAAATCTATCTAAATTCAGCTTAATTTAGTGTTTCCACCACACAATCCTTGCTAGAGTTTTGTAGAGAAGATCTTTGTGGTGGTCTACTTGAAGTTTGAAGCACCAATTCGTGATATTCTGCTGAATTTGAGGAAGATTCATCAAAGGTAATGTATTACTCAAACCCTCTTATGAAATAGTTTTGAAAAGCATGTTCAAAACTCAAATTAAGTATAATTGGAGTGCTTATTGATTCTAATTTTTTCCATTGCATGTTAGTATACTCTATCAGAGACATAGCATTATAGCTTAGTAGTTGCACTCTCCTCACTATAGATATATTTATGTCCACTTGATTTAACCATAATCAGTAAATTAATCATTTACAGGTCGTTCGTATTTACAGTTAGGTTAAACTTACCGTTTTACCCTTATAATACATCTTACTCCTTAAGTCTCCACTGATCATCTAATGAACAATTGATTTATGGTCCTACCAATAAATCGAATCCCCTCTCAGCCATAAGAGGATGGGGTCCCTTTGTTCAGTATTATGAGTCAATACTTAAGGGAACAACCTATCTGCTAACCCTAAAATGGGTAGGAGTAAATTCCCTCTTGCAGAACTATGTCCCCAACTATCTATCCGGTCTTACCCCTAAAATGAGAGGCTTATTGAGTGTTAATATTGAACCATTCTCACTTATGTAGATTAAAGGATAATTTCGAATAAACAGGAGTTCATAGTTAACTCAAGATTAAGATCGAGTTACCTTAGGTCATCAAATTGAAATAGTCAGTTTTAACAGTAAACAGTCGTTATAAAGAAAAGTGACTATTTCGTCGTCCGGTCTTATGCAAACATCTTTTGCATATGATGTCATCGCTCACATATCTCTAAATGAACAACTTTGAGATCACATTGTTTGTATCAATGTACAAAGTGGGCTGCATCCATAGTGTCCCTAAGATAAGGTACCCAATTTTGTCCATATACATATAGACATTTTTGGCTATATACTAAAACTTGATTCTCTTTTATGTCTCTACACAAAGTTTAAGTATTCATGTTATATCCAGGTGTTAGTTTATTAGATTTAGTAATGAACGTAATTCAATAACATCTTCAATAACATCTTTACTGAAAGAAATCTCAATAATATCTTTATTGCGAATAGGGTATGTTTAAAGTTTACAAACTACGAGTTTTAGGATATTCTCAACAGGTTCAACCTTTGGAACTAACTCTATGTCTTCTTCTTCTGGCATCAAAAAGTGGAAGAAGAAGAAGGGTGGAAAGAGGAAAGTTAACCCGCCAGCTGCTGTCCAAAAGGGCAAGAAGGCTAAGGTTGCAAAGGGAATATGCTTCCATTGCAACCATGAGGGACACTAAAAGCGGAATTGTCTCAAATACTTGGCAGAAAAAAATAAGACTAAACAAGGTAAATATGATTGACTTGTTTAGTGGAAAATGATGATTCAGTCTGGATAATTGATTCAGATGCCACAAGCCATGTTTGTTCTTCATTTAAGGGAATTAGTCCTTGGTGGCAACTGAAGGTTGGGGAGATGACGATGTGTGTTGGATCTGGGCTCATCATCTCAGCTATGGCAGTGGGAGGGCTTCGACTCTGCTTACAGAAATCTTATATTTTATTAGATAATATATATGTGGTTCTAGGCTAGAAAAGGAACTTGACTATTGTAAAATGTCTTATAGAATGACATTACTCTTTAAATTTTCAAGTAAATAAAGTGTTTGTTTACAAGAATGGAGTACATATTTGTTATGCTAATCTTGAAGATAATTTATATGTGCTAAGACCATTAGTAACTAATGCCCTTCTAAATACTAAACTTTTTTAAATGTGGTAACTCATAATAGACTTAAAATTTCTCTTAAAGAAAATGTCCATCTTTGGCATCTGAGATTAGGACACATAAATCTCAATAGGATTGAGAAACTGGTCAAGAATTGACTTCTAAGTGAGTTAGAAGAAAATTCTTTACTTGTGTATGAGTCATGTTTTGAAGGCAAAATGACAAAAAGATATTTTATTGGAAAATGTCACAAGGCCAAAGAACCCTTAGAACTTGTACATTCAGATCTCTGTGGTTCGATGAATGTTAAGGCAAGATGAGGATTTGAATATTTCATCACTTTTACTGATGATTATCTAGATATAAGTATGCTTATTTAATCCAACATAAGTCTGAAGCCCTTGAAAAGTTTTGAGAGTACAAGACTGAAGTTGAAAACGCATTAAATAAAACCATGAAAACATTTCGATTTAATCAAGGTGGAGAGTATTTGGATCTAAAATTCCAAGACTATTTGATCGAACATGGAATTGTATCCCAACTCTCAGCAGTTGGTACACCTCAGCAGAATGGTGTATCAGAAATGAGAAATTGAACTCTGTTGGATATGGTTCGGTCTACGATGAGTTATGCTTCCCTACCGGACTCGTTTTGGGTTATGCAGTACAGACTGTGGCTTACATTTTGAACTGTGTTCCGTCTAAAAGTGTTACTGGAAAACCTTTGGAATTATGGAATGGTCGTAAAGGTAGTTTACGCCATTACAAGATCTGGGCTTGCCTAGCATGTGTGCTTAAGGAAAATCCTAAGAAATTGGAACCTCGTTCAAAATTGTGCCTATTTGTAGATTACCCTAAAGGAACTAGTGGTGGTTACTTCTACGATCCTAAGGATAATAAGGTGTTTTTGTCGACAAATGCTACCTTTTTAGAAAAAGACCATATAATAGAGCATAAACCCCGTTGTAAGATTGTGTTGAGTGAATTTTCAATGAAACTACCGAACCTTCAACAGAAGTTATTGAAGAACCCAATACCTCAACAAGAGTTGTTGAAGTTGGATCATATAGTAGGTCAAATCCATCTCAATTGTTGAGGGAACCTTGACATAGTGGAAGGGTTGCAAACCCACCTGTTTGTTATATCGGTTTAACAAAAACCCTAGCTCTCGTGGCTAATTGAGATGTTGAGGATCCGTTGTCTTACAAGAAGGCAATGGAGAATTTTGACAAAGATGAGTGGATCAAAGCTATTGATCTTGAAATGAAGTTTATGTTCTTCAATTCTGTTTGGGATCTTGTAGATCAACCTAAAGTGTTAAACCTATAGGTTACAAGTGGATCTACAAGAGAAAACAGGGTGTCGATAGGAAGGTAAAAACCTTCAAGGCTGATTTGTGGCAAAGGGTTATACCCAAGTTGAGGGAGTCGACTATGAGGAGAATTTTTCACTAGTTGCCATGTTAAAGTCTATCCGAATCCTCATGTTCATTGCCTCATATTATAGCTATGAGATTTGGCAAATGGACGTCAAGACTGCCTTTCTGAATGACAATCTTGAGGTGACTATTTATATGGAGAAACTTGAGGGATTCATAACCCAAGGTTATGAGTAAAAGGTTTGCAAGCTTAATCGGTCCATTTATGCATTGAAGCAAGCTTCTCGATCTTGAAATATGAGATTTGATACTACGATAAAATCTTATGGCTTTGATCAAAATGTTGATGAGTCTTGTGTATACAAGAGAATTATCAACAGTTTAATAGCTTTTCTAGTGTTGTAAGTAGATGATATCCTACTAATTGGGAATGATGTAGGTCTATTGACTGAAATTAAGAATTGGCTAGCAATCCAATTCCAAATGAAATATTTGGAAGAGGCGTAGTTTGTATGGGCATTCAAATCTTTAGAGATCTAAAAAACATAATGCTAGCCTTGTCTCATCGTACATTGACAAGATGCTTGTCAAATTTTTTATGTAAAACACCAAGAAAGATTTACTCCCTTTCAGGCATTAAATTATATTGTTTAAGGAATAGTGCCCTAAGACGCCTCAAGAAATTGAGGACACTAGAAGAAATTCGAGCTTTAATGTTGGTTGGAAAAAGTGAAATCGGATGTATAATATCAGTTTTTTTTTTTTTAAAAAAATAGATCTTTAATGTCGATTTTAAACCTACATTGAAGATGGGCTTTAATGTCGCGTCCTTCTCAATTTCTCGATTTCTTTATCGCGTCCTTCTCGATTTCTTTACACGCCCAAACCCTATCTTTGTCGTGTCGTTCACCTTTCTTCGCTCGCCGGATATCCTTCACCTTTCTTCGCTCGCCGTCGATCTCCTTCACCTTTCTTCGCTCGCCATCGATCTCCTTCTCTTCCGTATCCATGAGAGAAGTAAGAATACATATATTTTGTTCTCAACCTGCTGTTCATTCTGTAAGCCCATATGTTACTGGATTGGTTAATTGTTTCCATTTTTTTTTGTTATTCCAATTTGGAAGATGTTGGATATATTGGTCTTTTTGATTTCTCGAATTGGGTTTTGGAGGTAATTATTGGTGACTAATTGTTTTCTTTACCCGCTTGAAATGGACTTTTATAAGTTTTCATTTTAAAAAAGAAATCTAGATCATACAAACTCGATTATGTGTTGATGCATAATTTGACTCATGTGTGCAACTGATATCCAATTCAAGAGAAAAATAGCACCATTAAAAAAAAAAAGAAAAGTTGCCACCCACCCACTGTATTACTTAGGTTAGAAATTCAATGTGGTGTGTAGGGTTAACAAAGTATGAGCCTAGTCCTACTAATTATCGAGAACTAGAATGATGGGTGCCAAATTCATTTGTATCATGATTTGTGGCGACTTATATATCTTTTCGCAGTCGATCTCATTATCAGGTGTGAGCTTCTAGAGATTGAAAGGGTCGCCAAACAAGTAAGAAAGATGAAAGTTTCTTTTTCTTTTTCCTTTTCATAAAACATTGAAAATGAGGTGATGTATTATGCAGCAGTTATCAATGTAGCTCCTAATTGGTATGCCTCTTTTCTTTTGCTTAATAGATGTGTGAACTAATTGGATATTGGTTTCACTATCTCGTTTTCTCTATGATTAATTCGCTTGAAATTAAAGAGTGCAAACTTTGGATTGTTAGTGAAGTATTTTAGCCTTTGAGTTTGCTTGTTCAACTGCATATTTAGAATTAAACATTTGTTGCTTTCAGTTAGATATTACTTATATTTTTTTAACACAACATCTTACTTTATTATTCAAAATAACCCTGGAATTTTGTTTTTTTTTGGCTTTTCTTTTCATCGATATGAACTGAGTCCTTGATATTGACTCATACAAAATCTAAGGACACAGGTGATATTTATTTGGATTGATATTTGTTTTGATTCAATACTTGATTTTGAGTGAAGTTTTTCATTTGTTAAGTTCAAGTTTGACGTGTAAGGTTAAATTTTGATTCTTGGGAATTTGGAAGGAAGATAGGAAGATTGCATTAGATGTGTTTTAAGAAGGTTGACAAGTGGAGAAGTGCACCCGACACAAAAAGGACTTCATAACAACATTAATATCAAGGACAAGGTAATATTTATAAGATGCTTATCTTAAAAGTATAGTTATTCTAAATTTGTTGATGTTACATATTTTACAATCATAATTTTATGCTTTAAAATTTTCCCTTGTTATTATTTTTTTTTTGTAGATTAAGTTGCATATTTTACAATCATGGATAAGTCATGGATGAAAATGAATAGAATGTCAGTTGAGTATGGTTTAGGGGTCGAGGTATTTATTAAAAATGGTCTACAACATTCAAATATACTGAATGTCATGAGTTGTCCATGTTTGAAGTGTGTTAATGCAAAGACTCTAGATGTGAACAAAATAAGAGAACACTTATTTTTTAATGGTGTAGATCAAAGTTATCAGACATGGATTTTTCATGGTAAATCATTACCGATTAAGAGAAACAATGAAAATGTGTCTACTAGTGAAAGAGATGAAGTTGATGAGGATGATGTTGATGTTGATGACACAATTGGAATATTTGAGGCTGCATACAATAACTATTTTAGTGGAAAATCTGATAATTTTGAAGAATTATTAATGATGCGAAGAAACTATTGTATCTAATTGTAAAACTTTTTCCAAAATATCTACATTGGTAAAGTTATATAATTTAAAAGCTAAATTTGAATGGAGCGATAAGAGTTTCACTGAGTTGTTGGAATTAATTCATGACATATTACCTAATCCTAATGAAATTCCAACTTCTACTTATGAAGCAAAAAAGATGTTGGGTACTCTTGGAATGAAGTACGAGAAGATTCATGCATGTAGAAATGATTGTTGCTTGTTTAGAAAAGAACTTTCTAATGCAAATGTATGCCCCATTTGTGGTACGTCAAGATGGAAGCTTCAAAAAATTTAAACGAAAGGGTTAAGAATATCCCAACAAAAGTCATGTGGTATTTTCCCCCAATTCCAAATTTGAAAGAATGTTTCGAAGTAAAGAAACAACAAGTTTATTGACGTGGCATGCTAAAAAAAAGAGAAACAGATGGTTTATTAAAACATCCCAAAGATACCCTATCGTGGAAAAAAAATAGACAATTTGTGGCCAGAGTTTGGGTCAAAACCTAGAAATCTTCGTCTTGCTCTTTTGATAGATGAGGTAAATCCACATGGAGATCTTAGTAGTAGATATAGTTGTTCGCCAGTGATGTTAGTGACGTACAATCTACCTCCATGGTTGTGCATGAAGCGAAATTTTTTTATGTTGACTGCACTAATATCTGGTCCTAAATAACCAGAAAATGACATAGATGTTTATTTAGCTCCGTTAGTAGATGACCCAAAAAAACTTTGGAAAGATGGGGTAGAATGTTACGATGCATATGAAGAACAACATTTCATGCTTAAAGCCATTTTATTATAGACCATTAATGATTTTCCTGCGTATGATAACTTGTGTGGTTGTACAGTTAAAGGATATCATGCATGTCCAATTTGTGGAGAGAATACTTCATCCACTTATTTACCAAAAGGGAAGAGGATGGCATATCTCGGGCATC